>NC_035440.2:105768996-105948986 GCF_002127325.2 Helianthus annuus | reverse complement strand
GTAGGATCCTCAAAACAAGATAAGCAAGGATCCTCCTTCAAGAGCAACAAGTTCAAATCCTACCATAGAAATGAGAACAAGAATGTGCATGCTGTTGACCAAGAAGAGGATGATGAAGAATATCCTCCAATCTCAGAATATTGTTTTTCCGTTGATAATCATGAACTAATCCTTGCAATGCAGAATCTAGGTGAAAAAGCTAGGTGGCCCAGGAAGAATGATAAACCATCCGGGACTAAAGACAAGTCCAAATGGTGTGCATACCATGAGGATTTCGGGCATCTAACTGAAGATTGCATTAGCCTTAAGAAGAGAAATTGGATACCTGCTAAGCAAGGGGCATCTAAAAGAATTGTTAGGGAGAAAAAAGCAAAGGACCCAGGATCCTAAAAGGATCCCTGAAAAGGCTCCAGCACCTCCGGCAAACGCACAAGTGATCAACTTTATATCCGGAGGATCAGACATCTGTGGTACATCCTTTTCAGCGGCCAAAAGACATGCAAAAGAATCAAAAATGGATAATGGAGAAAGGCCTATTAGAATCTCAAGTGTCTCAGAAGGGAAGATGATAACATTTGATGAGGATGATCGCATGAACATTCAGGATCCTCACCATGATAGTTTTAGTTATCACTCTCTTTATCTCTAACCATTTTGTCCGCATGATCCTTATTGATGGAGGGAGCTCAGTGAACATTATCCAGCTTGATGTCCTGAAGAAGATGGGAATCCCAGAATCAGACATCACACCGAGATCCTCCGTGCTTGTAGGATTCAGTGGGGAAACGAAGAAAACTCTGGGGGACATCAAACTCCCAATCTACGTGGAAGGATTACATAATTACCAAAAATTTTGTGTTATTGACTGTTTGTCTTGTTGCAACGTTATCCTTGGCAGGCCTTGGATACATGACATGAAAGCAGTTCCATCTACCTACCATTAATGTGTGAAGCTCCCTAGCCCATGGGGGATAATCAAGATCGACAGTGATCAGCAGGAGGCTAAGGATTGTTATACCTCATCCATGAAGCCAACCTCGAAGCCAAGGGAGCAATAGCAATTACAGTATCCTCCGAGGAATGTCTTGGAGGCAAGGGAACAAGATGTGGACGAAATCCTCTTGGATCCTAGTGATCCTGAATCAAAAATCTATATTGGATCAGGGATCCCTGGCAAGATGAAAGAAGACATGATATCCTTCCTCAAAAGAAGAAAATCTACCTTTGCTTGGAAACATGAAGATATGACAGGTATATCTAAGGATATTATTACTCACAAACTTGGCATTGACATGTCTATCAAACCAATCCATCAAAAAAGGAGGAAGTTTGCACCAGAAAGGAATGCCATTATCCAAGAAGAAGTAGAGAGACTACTTCGAGCAGGTATGATCAGAGAGGTAAAGTATCCAAAATGGTTAGCCAATGTGGTTGTTGTCCAAAAGAAGAATGGAAAGTGGAGGGTATGTGTCGATTTCACCGATTTGAATAAGGCATGTCCCAAGGATCCTTTCCCATTACCCCACATTGACTCCATGGTGGATGCAACGGCGGGGCATGAACTGTTGACCTTTATGGATGCATCATCTGGATTCCAACAAATTCAGATGGAACCATCTGACCAAGAGGATACAGCCTTTATGACCCCAACCGGTTTATATTGTTATATTGCCATGCCTTTTGGACTAAGAAATGCAGGTGCAACATATCAAAGGCTGGTAAATATGATGTTCAAAGATCAAATCGGAAAAACTATGGAGGTGTACATAGATGATATGGTGGTCAAGTCAAAGAAAGCTGAGGATCACCTAAGGGACTTGGAAGAAGCATTCGATATCCTTGATAATTACAACATGAAACTTAATCCTTCAAAATGCCATTTTGGTGTTAAGGCAGGAAAGTTCTTAGGATACATGGTAACCCAGAGGGGCATTGAAGCAAGCCCGGAACAAATCAAAGCATTAATAAATATCAAATCTCCTGCCAATGCCAAGGATGTTCAAAGACTGACAGGCAGGATAGCAGCTTTGAACAGGTTCATATCGAAATCCTCAGAAAAATGCAAAGAATTCTACGATATCCTAAGGAAGAATAAGAAGTTTGAATGGACTGAGAAACATGAGAACGCCTTACAAGCCCTTAAAGAATATATGTCCTCAGCACCAGCATTAGCAAAACCGGAAAAAGGAGATGTGTTATCCTTATACCTGGCGGTATCCTCAACCGCTGTAAGTGCAGTCCTTGTCAAGGATCATGAAGGTACACAATATCCTATCTACTATGTAAGTAAAAGTTTGCTTGATGCAGAATCCAGGTACTCACACCTCGAAAAACTTATTCTTACATTAATCATGGCATCCACTAAGTTAAGGCATTATTTTGAAACCCATACTATTGTTGTTAAAACTAATTTTCCAATTAAGAATGTCCTGAGGAAACCGGAGATGTCAGGGAGGATGGCTAAGTGGGCAGTGAAGCTTAGTGCCCATGATATAAGATATGAACCAAGAACAGCCATTAAATCTCAAGCACTAGCTGACTTTGTGGCTGATTTCAGTAGTGATCTACAAAAAGAAGCGGAATTGGAGGTCCAGCAGCTGGATGAGACCAAGGATCCTTGGATACTACACACTGACGGATCCTCAAATATCAAAGGCACAGGGCTAGGGATCCTACTAAAATCGCCACAGGGGGACATAATACCCCACTCCATAGCCTGTGAGTTCCAAGCAACTAACAATGAGGCTGAGTATGAAGCCTTAATTGCTGGCTTACAGATTGCTAAGGATATGGGGGTAAAATATCTCGAAGTATATGTAGACTCATTATTGATCACCAATCACTTTAATGGATCCTATGCTGTTAAAGGTGAAAAACTAACCAAATATTTAGAGATAGTCAAAGAATTGGCACTCTCTTTTGTTTCTTTTAGCTTAACACAGGTACCAAGGGAGGATAACACGGAAGCTGATGCATTGGCCAACCTAGGATCATCCTTAAAAATTCCAGAAGACATAAGTATCCCTATCATCCATATCCTGGCTCCTGCTATTGAAAATCAAGTGGCCATGGAAATAGAAGAGGATATTGCAGTAATCCCTAGTGAAGAAGCTCAATCTTATTCAGGATCATGGATCCCACCAATCATGAAATACTTGCAAAACGGAGAGATTCCAATGGGAGAAAATCCTAGAGCTTTCAGGATCAAGGTATCTCAATTTACAATCTTGAATAATGTGCTATATAAACGATCCCTTGCAGGACCATATTTAAGATGTATTGAGGATCCTGAAATTGAAGAAGTGTTGAGGGACTTCCATGAAGGAGATTGTGGAAACCACACTGGGGGCAGGGCATTATTCTCAAGGATCCTTAGAACAGGATACTACTGGCCAACCATGAAAAGGGATGCTGTAGAGTATGCTAAGAAATGTGATCCTTGCCAAAGGCATAGCAATATCCTCCATCAGCCAGCTGAATTTTTACACCCAATACCATCCTCTTGGCCATTCATGAGATGGGGAATGGATATAGTTGGCAAGCTCCCTAAAGCACCTGGTGGAAAAGTATTTATGCTTGCCATGATTGACTATTTTTCCAAGTGGATAGAAGCTGAAGCCTTCGCTCAAGTCAGAGAAAAGGAAGTCATATCCTTCATTAAAAGAAACATTATAACTAGATTTGGCATTCCCTCTGAAATTATATGTGATAATGGCTCCCAATTCATTGGAAGCAGAACCACTAACTTTTGTGACAGTTGGGGAATCAAGATGATAACATCAACACCAGTTCATCCACAAGCCAATGGTCAAGCAGAATCATCCAACAAGATCATCATCAACAATCTGAAGAAGAAGCTAGGATCCAAGAAAGGAAAATGGGCAGAGGAGTTACCTTATGTGCTATGGGCTGATAGGACAACTCCCAAGAATGCCACAGGTCAAACATCTTTCTCTTTAGTATTTGGGGCAGAAGCAGTGATCCCAACAGAGATGGTGATCCCAACTGCTAGAACAATTGCTCGTGATCCTGAAGAAAATGCTGCAATCCTAGCTCAGGATTTGGATACTATTGAGGAAATCAGGGATCTAGCTAGAATAAGGATGGCAAGCTACCAACAAAGAATGGCTGGTACCTACAACAAAAATGTCAGGATAAGGAAGTTCCAAGTCGGAGATATGGTGTTGAGAAAAGTATTTCAAAATACTATCAATCCTGCTGACGGGAAGCTAGCACCAAAATGGGAAGGTCCCTACTTGATTGAAGCTGAAGCAGGAAAGGGGGCATACAGGTTGCTAACCATGGAAGGAAACTTGTTACCAAGAGCCTGGAATGCTGTCCACTTAAAGAAATATTTCATGTGAACATGATCCTTCATGCATGTGATCCTTACATTGAAGTATCCTTGAAGGATCCCGGAGATATCAGTGATCCTTACTCTGGTAATATGCTTATCCTAAAACTATTGCATTTTCTTACTTTTTACCTAAGGATAAGGATCATGTATCCTTCATCCTCTACTCACCAACCATTTGAGTTATGATAGTTCAGGTATCTTCAGCAAATCGTCAAAGATCTCCAAAAGCACCACAGATCCTTGGGTCCAACCCCAGTTATCCTTGGGATTATCCCCAGTTTCCGCCAGCAGCGCACGATGATCCTGGTATAGTTCACGTCTTTGGGACCAGTACCCACTTTCGGGGCTGACAACCTCATCGTACTGGCTATATTTAGGATCCTACGTATAATGGTAGACGTACCATACATCCGTTCCTAAGGTTTCTAACGTTTTCACGTTAGCTAAGGTTTTGACATTTTCATGTCACTAAGTTTGGATAGTCGCCAGAAAAGGGCCATACTCCAGTTTACATACGATCCTTTGGGCTTGTCCCCAGTTATCCTTTGGGCTTGTCCCCAGTTATCCTATGGGCTTGTCCCCAGTGATCCTCTGGGATCATTCTCAGTTATCCTTTGGGCTTGTCCCCAGTTATCCTATGGGCTTGTCCCCAGTGATCCTCTAGGATCATTCTCAGTTATCCTTTGGGCATAACCCCAGTTACTAATTTACTTCTTACATTGGCTTAGTCCCAAGTTGTGCTTCGTTTTTCAGGTTTGTCAAAGGTAAAACACATAAGGATCCTTAATCCTTATTATCCATCAAAATCTTATCCACGATTGTCTCGATTGAAGGTTAGGATCCTGACTTGGATCCTCAGGTATGATCCTTGGCTATTTTAATTATATTCATTATCCTAACCGACCCTTATACTTTGACAACCAAACCTATGATCCTTGAACTAAAGTACTTTGAAAACTTTCAATATCAGGATATTTGATCTAGGATCATATCCTAAATTTGGATAACATGTTTTCAACTCTTGCTACTTTAAAATATACTACAAAAACAACTGAGAAACAAGAAGATAAGGATAACAACACGAGATAAGCCAGAAAAGTTAAGTTATATTATTAAATAAAAGGATCATTAACCCTTTCAAAAAGTTGTCAAAATGGCCAACCCACATTTCTACCAGCAAAACGTGGCCCGTCCACATGGGTTGGCAAAGGGTGTCCATTGTCTATGCGGTCTTAGCATTATGCAGGAAATTAAAAAGCGGCAGGATTACAAAGGTTTCATCCCCCAAACAGAGGATCCCTCCACCTTTTGCAATCCTACCCATTGTTCAAAGGATCCAGGATCCTTAACCCTAAAAACTATTGTTCGAAGATTACAAACCATAATTGTCTCAAACCATCAACAACCACAAAAACCACTACCAAACCTAAAAAATTGGGCTCCGGCCTAGTCAACAATATCCATCATCGCCCAATCATGCAGCCTACTCCTTCGCTGCTTCGTCACCACCAGCATCTCCACCTTGATCCTTCTCAGCACCACCACCTTCCAGCATGGGGATCTCCTCAGCCTCATCCTCGTCCTCCAGGTCTGCCAGCCTTGCCTTCCAACCTTCAACGTCCCACGAGCCTCTGTCAAAGGTAGGATCCTGAGCCTCCTCGGCCATCTGAAGTTGTATCTTGTACATAGCAATTGCCGCGGAGACCTTAGCATCTTGGGTGATCTCCTGCTTCTCGTTATCCATATCAATCAACCTCTGAGCAGCCTCAGCCTTCGTGACCCGGAGTTCCTTCTCAAGATCTGCTATCTTGAGATCCTTTAACACACCCATTTGCTGGAGGTCGGCAATTTGGCTCTCCTGGTCCTCAACATGGCCAAGATAGGTCTCAATCTCGGCAAGTTTCTGCAACAGGAGAAAAAAAGATAAGCTTAGGATCAGATGATCCTCAAGAAAAGCAGGATACACAAACAGGATATGCGAGACGGATAACCAACAGGGGCAGTGATCCTTACCTCATTCACGTAGTCGAGGAATTGCTGACGGAGGAGGGGAAATCCCTGGAGATCATCTGAAGCCTTCCTCTTCTTCCCTTTGCCTCGGATAGGCGCTTTAGGAGCTGATGCTGAAGGACTGGCAGCAGGAGCCTTCTTCTTTGAAGACGTGACATTGGCAAGATCACTTATCCCAAATTTGGAGGCAGATTTAACAGACCTGGCAGATTTTCCAGCACCTACACAATTCAGAAACAAGATAAGTTCCCTTATTAAATTAAATACTCTTACATAAAACTTACTTTCTATGAGGATACTTACTTGACATTGTGGCAGATGCAGAGGATATCTCTTGAGAATCTTGGATAGTGACTTGGAAGCTCCTAACTTCAGGATCAAGCTTTTTGAAAGCTAGGATTCTCTCTTTTGCAGCAGGGCTTAATTTCAGATGAGTAATGGATATAGCTGCACAAAAGATAAAAAGAGATATTAGTGATCCTCATTATATGAGACAAGGCTGATAGTGATCCTTCGAGGATCCTCTATCCTACCATGAGTGGCCCATTCTTTGGGCAGATCCTTCCCATCTGGGATGGAATCCCTTCTCACGAAGAAAAAACGACGCTTCCAATTTGTGTCATTTTTGGTAACTTTCAAAACAGGGTGATCCTCCCCGGCTTTCCGTTTCAGCAGATACCGGTAAGAACCAAAAGTGGTAAGATCGTAAAGCTCGGCCAACTCCGTCATCCCCAGATCAATCCCTTTCTGCTCAATGATCCTCTCGAAGGTATACAAGACCCTCCAGATCATCGGCATAGCTTGGATATAAGATATGCCGGCCAGAGAAAAGAAAGATTGGGTGAAGGCCGGAAAAGGATACGAATATCCTATGATAAATGGAGTTGCAGGAAAGATCACCCAGGTGTCTGAAATAAAATCACTCAAGGCAATGGATGTGAAGGATTTGAAAACAGCATTCGCCGGAAAGCAATGACGAATTCTGTCTATATGAACATCAGTAAAGCAACACCTCTCCGTAGGAGAATCCTTGATAATCCCCTGGCTTTTTAAGGGACTATCCTTCCTGGGATCCTTGTGTGGAGAATTCCGGAGCAACATGTTTGTGACGGGACGGAAACAGAGTAGAAGCAGAAAACAGAGCAAAGAGAAAAGAAAGAGAGAAAGATACCTGATCAATCTTCGGTGCAGAATATAAAGGGAGTGTATCTTGAATTTAAATACAAACTGATCCTCACCCTATCTCCTATTTATAATCATGATCTGCAGGGATTGTCACATCTATGACATAATGATCACAACGGCTAGTCCATGTGTAACGGCTAGTTATTCGGAGTCGCCCGTTGGAGATAAGATCAAAACAAAATATAACTCGTCTATTTTACAATTAACTCCTTATATTTTGGGGGCAATTGTTAGGGCTGGATTTTTATTATAGGTGATCCTTACACGTGATCCTAACCAGTGATCCTTGTTTCTTTGGCAGACAGTGATCCTCAGCAGGACTTCAGGATCAGGATCATGGGACATTATAGGATCCTCATACTAACGATCATCTTCGCTTAATGCAATGTTATTTTTGCAGGAATATCTAGCAGGATATGCTCTAGGCATCATGATCCAGGGACGCGTCTTCACAATTATGGCAAGAGCTTAATTGAAGAAAGACGTTGCACAGGATATGGAAACATGGCTTGATTCATGGGCAGCAATTTAGGCTAGATTGTCTTTATTTCTAAAGGGGTAATGAGCTGATAATTAGTCCTTTTACCTAAAATAGGTCACCTACACACATATAAATACCACTCTTCCTCATTCGGAAGAACACACACGACATACAACGCAACTCTCACACACTTAGACACCAAAAGCAATAGTGATCCTTGTACTCAGCTCATTATCATCCAAAGTTGTAATCATATTTTTGTTATATTGAAGTTGGTGATCGGTAGTTGCCATCACCCGAGGTTTTTTATGCCGGAGATCATTCTTTGATCAAGGGCTTTTTCCTCGTATAAATCATTGTGTCTTTGCATCTTTATCACAGAAAGTGATCCTTTACTTTCATAATTAACCAAGCATCATACCCCGTTTTCATAAAGTTTGGTTACATTATCCTTGTGTGATTTTTGACCAAAACAGGAAGTTAGCACCAAAGTGGGAAGGCCCTTACTTGATTGAAGCTGAAGCAGGAAAGGGGGCATACAGATTGCTAACTATGGAAGGAAACTTGTTACCAAGAGCCTGGAATGCTGTTCACTTAAAGAGATACTTTATGTGAACATGATCCTTCAAGCATGTGATCCTTACACTGAAGTATCCTCGAAGGATCCCGGTGATGTCAAGTGATCCTTACTCTGGTAATGTGCTTATCTTAAAACACTTACATTTCCTTACTTTTTACCAAAGGATAAGGATCCTGTATCCTTCATCCTCTTCTCACGAACCATTTGAGTTATGATAGTTCAGGTATCTACAGCATATCGTCAAAGATCTTCAAAAGCAACGCAGATCCTTGGGCTTGTCCCCAGTTATCCTTGGGATTATCCCCAGTTTCCGCCAGCAGCGCACGATGATCCTGATATAGTTCACGTCTTTGGGACCAGTACCCACTTCCGGGGCTGACAACCTCATCGTACTGGCTATACCCAGGATCCTACGTATAATGGTAGACGTACCATACATCCGTTCATAAGGTTTCTAACGTTTTCACGTTAGCTAAGGTTTTGACATTTTCATGTCACTAAGTTTGGATAGTCGCCAGTAAGGGCCATACTCCAGTTTACATACGATCCTTTGGGCTTGTCCCCAGTTATCCTTTGGGCTTGTCCCCAGTTATCCTTTGGGCTTGTCCCCAGTTATCCTTTGGGCTTGTCCCCAGTGATCCTTTGGGATCATCCTCCGTTATCCTTTGGGCATGTCCCCAGCTACTAATTTATCTTTTACATTGGCTTAGTCCCAAGTTATGTTCCATTTTTCAGGTTCTCAAAGCTAAACGAATAAGGATCCTTAATCCTTGTTATCCGTTAAAATTTCACTTATGGTTATCTTGATCAAAGGTTAGGATCCTAACTTGGATCCTCAGGTATGATCCTTGACTATTTTGATTATACTAAACAACCCTTGCACTTTGACAACTGAACCTATGATCCTTAAAATAAACTACCTTGAAAACTTTCGATTATAGGATATTTGATCCAGGATCATGTCCTAAATTTCTTAAACATAATTTGCTCAACTTTTCTTACTCAAACAAACATGTGTCAAAACAATTGAAATTAAAAAGGATAATAACACAAGATAAGCGACAAAAATTTAAGATTTTATTTATTAACGAAAGGATTGACCCTTCAAAAGTTGTCAAAATTGCCAACCCACATTTCTACCAGCAAAGCGTGGCCCGTCCACATGGGTTGGCAAAGGGTGTCCATTGTCTATGCGGTCTTAGCATGTGCAGGAAATTAAAGGCGGCAGGATCACAAAGGCTTCATCCCCCAAACAGAGGATCCCTCCACCTTTTGTAATCCTACCTATTGTCCAAAGGATCCAGGATCCTTAACCCTAAAAACTATTGTTCAAAGATTACAGACCATAATTGTTTCAAACCACAAACAAACCACTACCAAACTCAAAAAAATTGGGCTCCGGCCTAGTCTCGAAATATCCATCATCGCCCAATCCAGCAGCTCACACCTTTGCTGCTCCATCACCACCAGCTTCTCCACCCTGATCCTTGTCAGCATCACCGCCCTCCAGCATTGGGATCTCCTCTGCTTCGTCCTCATCCTCCAGCTCTGCCAATCTTGCCTTCCAACCCTCCACGTCCCATGAGCTCTTGTCAAAGGCAGGATCCTGAGCCTCCGCAGCCATTTGTAGTTGTATCTTGTACATAGCAGTTGCGGCAGAGACCTTGGCATCCTGGATGATCTCCTGCTTCTCGCCATCCATGTCAATTAGCCTTTGAGCAGCCTCATCCTTTGTAGCCCGGAGCTCCTTCTCAAGATCGGCTATCTTGAGATCCTTTAACACGCCCATTTGTTGGAGGTCGGCGATTTGGCTCTCCTGATCCTCGACGTGGCCAAGGTAGGTCTCAATCTCAGCAAGTTTCTGCAAAAGAGAAAAAAGGTAAGTTCAGGATCAGGTGATCCTCAAAAAAGCAGGATATTCGAGAAGGATAACCAACAGGGGCAATGATCCATACCTCATTGACATAGTCAAGGAACTGTTGGCGGATCAGGGGAAATCCTTGGAGATCCTCAGAAGTCTTCCTCTTCTTCCCCTTACCTCTAACAGGTGCTTTAGGAGCCGAAGCAGAGGGACTGGCAACAGAAGCCTTCTTTCGTGAAGACTTGACGTTGGCAAGTTCATCAATCCCGAACTTGGATGCAGACTTGGCAGACTTAGCAGGTTTCCCAGCGCCTACACAACCAAAACAAGATAAGTTCCCTTACTAACTAAACAGTCTTACATATAACTTACTTTTTAATAAGGATACTTACTTGACATAGTGGCAGATGCGGAGGATACTTCTTGAGAATCTTGGACGGTGACTTGAAAACTTCTGATTTCAGGATCAAGCTTCTTGAAAGCAAGGACCCTTTCTCTGGCAGCAGGGGTTAACTTGAGATGAGCAATGGAGACAGCTGCACAATAAACAAAAAACAAGACATTAGTGATCCTCATCATAAGAGACCAGTCTGATGATCCTCTATCCTACCATGGGTGGCCCACTCCTTGGGCAGATCATTCCCATCAGGGAGGGAATCCCTTCTCACAAAGAAGAAACGACGCTTCCAGTTTGTGTCATTTTTGGTAACTTTCAAAACAGGGTGATCCTCCCCGGCCTTCCGTTTCAGCAAATATCGATGAGAACCAAACGTGGTAAGATCATAAAGCTCGGCCAGCTCTGCTATCCCTAAATCAATCCCCTCCTGCTCGATGATCCTCTCGAAGGTACACAAGACCCTCCAGATCATCGGCATAGCTTGGATATAAGATATGCCGGTTAAAGAAAAGAAGGATTGGGTAAAGGCTGGAAAAGGATACGAATACCCTATGGTGAACGGAGTAGCAGGAAAAGCCACCCAGACGTCTGAAACAAAGTCGCTCAAAGCAGTAGGTGTGAAGGATTTGAAAACAGCATTCGCCGGAAAGCAATGACGAATCCTGTCTACATGAGCATCAGTAAAGCAACATCTCTCCGTAGGAGAGTCCTTGATGATCCCTTGGCTTTTTAGGGGACTGCTCTTCTTGGAATCCTTATGTGGAGAATTTCGGAGCAACATACTTGTGGCGGAGCAGAAACAGAGTAAAAGCAGAAAAAACAGAGCAAGAGAAGGAAGAAAGGAAAGAGAGAAGAAGAGAGTACCTGATCAATCTTCGGTGGAGATTATAAAGGGAAGATATCTCGAATTTAAATGCAGAATGATCCCAACCCTATCTCCTATTTATAATCTTGATTTGCAGGGATTGTCACATCTATGACGTAATGATCACAACGGCTAGTCCGCTTATAACGGCTAGTTATCCGAGTAGTCCGTTGAAGATAAGATCAGAGCAAAATATAACTCATTAATTTACAATTAACTCCTTATATTTTGGGGGCAATTGTTAGGGCTGGATTTTTATTATACATGATCCTTACACGTGATCCTAACCAGTGATCCTTGTTTCTTTGGCAGACAGTGATCCTCAGCAGGACTTCAGGATCAGGATCATGGACCATTATAGGATCCTCATGCTAACGGATACCTTCGTTTAATACAATGTTATCTTGCAGGAACATCTAGCAGGATACGCTCTTAGCATCATAACCAAGGGACGCGTCTTCACAATTATGGCATTAGCTTAATCGGAGATAGACGTTGCAAAGGATATGGAAACTTAGCTTGATTTAAGGGCGGCAATTTAGGCTAGATTGTCTTTTATTTCTAAAGGGGTAATGAGCTGATTATTAGTCTTTTTACCTAAAATAGGTCACCTACACTTGTATATATAGCACTCTTCTTCATTCGGAAGAACACACGACACAACTCTCACACGCTTAGACACTCGAAACTATAGTGATCCTTGTACTCAGCTCATTATCATCCAAAGTTGTAACTATTTTTCTTATATTGAAGTTTGGTGATCGGTAGTTGCCATCACCCGAGGTTTTTTATGCCGGAGATCATACATTGATCAAGGGCTTTTTCCTCGTATAAATCATTGTGTCTTTGCATATTTCATATTGAAGTGATCCTATACTTTTTCTACAAACCAAGCATCATACCCCATTTACATAAAGTTTGGTTGCATTATCCTTGTGTGATTTTTGACCAAAAAAATTACCAGCATGAATGGTAAAACCCAGCGTCAAGAAATCCTCCAGCATTACCAACATGAATGCTCAAACACAGCTGTATTAATCTGCTTGCTGTTAAAACACAACTGTATGAATCTGAATGGTAAAACACAGCGTCAAGAAATCCTCCAGCATTACCAACATGAATGCTAAAACACAACTGTATTAATCTGCTTGCTGTTAAAACATAATGTCAAGAAATCCTCCAGCATTACCAGCATGGATGGTAAAACACAGCGTCAAGAAATCCTCCAGCATTACCAACATGAATGCTAAAACACAACTGTATTAATCTGCTTGCTGGTAAAACACAATGTCAAGAAATCCTCCAGCATTATCTGCATGGATGGTAAAACACAGTGTCAAGAAATCCTCCAGTATTACCAGCATGAATGTTAAAACACAACTGTATTAATCTGCTTGCTCTTAAAACACAATGTCAAGAAATCCTCCAGCATTACATGCATGGATGGTAAAACACAGCGTCAAGAAATCCTCCAGCATTACCAGCATGAATGTTAAAACACAATGTCAAGAAATCCTCTATCATTACCAGTATGAATGGTAAAACACAACGTCAAGAAATCCTCCATCATCACCCTTCCGTCGTCATCTTCAATTCTCTTCGACACCCTCCATCTTCAACCCCCACCTTCATCATCGTCTCCGGCTGTCACCCATCATAATCACCATCTTCATCTTCGTTCAACCATCTCCGGCTGTTAACTTACGACGACAACCACCTTCACCGTGAACTGAAATTAGGGTTTTCAGTTTGTGATGTAGAAGAAGACGGACATGATTCGTTTTTTGCTTGCTGTTCACATCTTACTATGTTTCAAAAACCACCGTTGAGAAAATCACGGAGAAACAGTTTCCATAATTATGCATTGTTAGTTAATGAGAGATAAAATTTCAAAAATAAAATAAAATGTCAAATTACACAAGTGCCCTTTTAGTTAAAATCCCTCAATGCCATGTGTCACATTCTTATTGCTTCCTAGACTTTCTAGAAAAAACCCACTTTCTACCCAACTCCTCTCTCTCTCTCTCTCTCTCTCTATATATATATATATATATATATATATATATATATATATATATATATATATATATATATATATATAATGCATGAAGGATGAGCATTTTAAGATACCTAAAAAATAAGAACTTTTTCCCTCTTAATTTATAGATACACCCGTAAATTAATTTTTTAAACACTAATTATATTTTAGCCCCTCATCTTATTACACTTAAATCCCTGAGTTTTAATAAAGTTATGGATAATTAGTTAGACTATTCCCCATCCACAACGAACTTATAATTCTTCTACTTATTCTTACCGTATCTTATAAACTATAATGTTTTAGAAAAAATCTAAAGGCACCATGACGGCCTACTCATTTTTGTAGATATTTCAATAGTTGTCTTGGTCAGTATTGACGTGCGGATTAAAACGTACAAGTAGACGATGCATTAGTATACAAGTGATTAAAACAATGTGTTATATCACATTTCAACATGCTCGAGACTCTCCATGTTGTTATATTATTATCAATTTAATAATATTGTTTTGTAATACTATTCCTGGATAAGATGGCAAAACAAATCGGGAACAGTTTCCATCTACTTTTTCCAGATTTAATAAAAGAATACAAGCATATAAAATACGAGACTTGCATAATGGAAAATTATGAAATTGATATAAACAAATGTCACTTTGATACAAAGTTGTTTTCTATCCAGTTCTCATAGAATTTACTTAACAAATTGAGACACTCTCTATTTTGACCCACAACCTATAAATGATACCCTGCATTGACATATGAAAATTTATGGTCAGTGCTCAAGCTATATGGATAAAACATTGATACAGTGTACACTTGGGCCCATAAAAACAACATTGATAATATTATGCATTGTTATTATAACAAACATCAAGGAGATAAATCTTTGCATTGGGTGTTTGTTTTTTTTTTTTATTTTGTGAAAAGCTCTTCAGAACCTTTTATGTCTGCCCCACGCAGACTACGCACAGACGTTTGATTCTGTAGTTTGTTTGTTTTCTCAAAACCTTTCATTAAAAAAGGTCTGTGTGACCTCTTTCTGGTGCAGACATGGATCAATATCTTCTTGGGTCAGACTCTCTTTTCCTCCACATTTTGAAAACACATAGAACTTTTCCCATAAAAACCCTAGCACCTTCTCCTCCACCCTTCTCCTCCTCCCACCCCCGCCAACCTCCATAGCAGCATCCGGATTGTACATTATTAACTGGTAGCCTAAACCCCAACAAGCAAGCAAATACATGAAGTAATCTTGCAGCCTCCAACCGCTCATCACCGCCGTATTAGTCAAAACCCTACCGGAAAAGATGACCACTCTACCGCCAAAGAAGAAACAGAGAAAGCGAAACCCGGTCAAATCAGATGTTGTCGGACAACTAGCACGACTTGACTCACTCCAGTGGACCTCATCTCTTCCCGACGACGGTGACGATCCGTTCTCTGCATTCGCCGAAATAAATGACTTCGAAGGAGGTTCGTATTTGTTTTAGCATTAACTAATTGTGACTTTTTGCTGATATGTTAGGGTTTATCGGTTTACAGCTCATTATCTAGTTAAATTTCAAAAGTTTGGTGTTAAATTTCAGAAATTTGATGGTATTTTGATGATTTTTGGTGTTAAATTTCATAAATTTGGTGGTATTTTGCTGATTTTAGGAGTTAAAATTCAGAAATTTATTAGCAGCTTGCAGAAGTTAAAAAACAAAAAGTCTTCTCCTTGCAGACTACAGAGGTTTGGTCCACCTCTTCTGTTACATATGTTTGCAGATAGGGCTGTAAACGAACCGAACGAACACAAACAAGGCCTTGTTCGTGTTCGTTCGTTAAGGAAATAAATGTGTTCACGAACGGTTCATGAACAGTTACCGAACGAGATTTTATGTTCGTGTTTGTTCATTAAGGAAATGGGCGTGTTCACGAACGGTTCACGAACACAAATAAATTTGACGAATGCGACAAAGGATAAAGGTGGATGGCCCAGAGAGTAGCACTAGAACTTGAATTCCTTATTGTGGAACGGAGGTCGATCGTATTCGTCGATGTAAATAATAAGAAATGAAAGGGAAATGGTGCATAGACAAGGTGAAACAAGGTTTTTCAAGTTTAATTCTTTGGGTAATAAAATAAATATAAGTTTAATAATATGAAAAGTATAAATAAAATATATGAAAGTACAAAAATCTTTCATTAAACCACAAACATGCGAACATAAACGAATGCAAATGAACGAATGTTCACGAACGTTTACGAACACATTACCGAACGTTCACGAACACAATTGAACGAACGAGACCTTTGTTCATGTTCATTCATTTAGCTAATCGAACGAAATTCCTTGTTCGTGTTCGTTCGTTTATTAAACGAACGAACATAAACGAACTTCCTGCCGAACAGTTCACGAACGGTTCGCTGAACGTTTGGTTCGTTTACAGCCCTATCTGCAGATGTGGTCTGCAGACTGTAGACATTTTACCTCTGAAAAAACAAACAGCACCAGTAATAGATTTCCCTGCTATGTCAACCATTATACCGAATACATCCTCACCTAAAAATGCCCAATAAAATATTAAGTCGGTGAACGCTTTTAGAACTAGAGCTGATAAGAAAATAACTTAAAATCTTGTCATAAGATACAGTTACAAATCCTCGCCACCCTTTTCAACGTGTTTGCAACTGAAAAAGCCTACAAGCATAAAGACAAAAAAACCAAATAAAAGGCCAGATCAACAACAAACCCGTGAGCAGAAGACCCAATCCGACCAACTGCCATGGGATAATTTCGACCTAATCTCCTAGCCCCTTGAAAAATGAGACAAATATCCATAGTCAACAAGGTCCATAACTAATTTATCTTTAGTGTTATACAAGGTTCGTAAATCTTATTTTGACATTTTTTAAAAAGTAAGAACTCAGCAAAAATAATTTAAAATAATTCATCAAAAAGAGATAAACATGATAAATTTTCTCACATTTAGATTTAAGGGTTTTCCAGATCTTTTCAACCAGGGCCGTCTCCGAAAATCACAAAAAAAATTTTGGCCCTGTTCGAGATAAAAAATTTGGGCCCTATTCGCAAATCTTCATATAACAGAAACTCATCAATCATTCAATCATATATATATAAATACTAAAAATTGATAATACTACGATAATTGTTATGAAATAGATAAAACAAATTAACAAAAATAGTGTAGCAAAAATGATTAAAGTATCAAACTTACTTGCTAAGCAAACAGTGTGGTTCTCCTAACGTTTTTTGAAGCAAAGCTCTCGATCAACTCCTTGTAATCCATAGTATCTAATATTTCACTTTCAATAGATATTGTCGCCAACCCGGATAGGTGTTTGTAGTTAGGAACGGGAGGCATTATTTCTACATATTAACGAATAAAATCCATTCAATAACAATTCACACGAAGTCTAATACATTTGAAGTATAATTAATAAAACATAAATAATTATTATTATCAAGATTTTACCAATTTACCTCAAGATGAAGTCACTTTAGGCTTCGGCAGTGGGCTTAAGAAGACGGATAGTCGGAATGTCGGATATCAACTGCAAAAAAAAAAAGAAAAAAAAAGCAATTCACATCATTCATATTTGATATTTCATAACAGATGACAACACTTGGGTGGGCTTGAAAGTGGCAAAAGTCTAGAAAAAGATAACCGGCTATGAAAAAACAAAAAAATCAATAGACAACAAACAAATACCGTGGTTGCAATCAAGATGTAACTCAGTAACTCGGAACCGTAAATCGGAAAAAACAAACATCATTCATCTTTGTTGAAATCAAGATGTAACTCGGAACCGTGGTTGCGACTCGTAACAGATAACAACAAGCAAAAATCAACAGACAACAAACAAATACCTCGAAACCGTGCAGCGGTGATTCCGTGATGATGATGACTATTATCTGCGAGAATGATTATGATGTCCTGAATCGCGATGATGATGACTATTGTTGTGTTGAATCGCGATGATGATGACTATTGTTGTGTTACACAGTGTTCGATCAGAATTCAGATTTCAGAAATCCCTAGCGCAGAGAAGAAGCGTCGTTTGATTTGCAGCGAAAATTGTATTTTTGACAAAGGATGGGGCCTGTAATCTGTTAAGGGTTTGGGTTTGTACAAAGCTTTGGGCCTTTAAAAAATTTTGGGCTATATATAAAGAAAACTTAAAATTTTTTGGGCCCCTTAATTATTTGGGCCCTGTTCTCAAGCCCACCCAGCACTTGGGTATAGCCGGGCCTGTTTTCAACTGTAAGCTATTCTATTCAATTAAAATCTTAGATATACAAGCTTCGTAAATCTTATTTTGACATTCTTTAAAAAGTAAGAACTCAGCAAAAATAATTTAAAATAATTTATCAAAAAGAGAAAAACATGATAAATTTTCTCACATTTAGATTTAAGGGTTTTCTAGATCTTTTCAACTGTAAGCTATTCTATTCAATTAAAATATTAGATATCTTAATAAACATGTTCTCTTTGCAATTATTTATAAAAGAACAAAATGCATTTAAAAAACATATCGTCTTAAATATCATATTCAACAAAATGGCATTTTAGTTTTATTAGAAACTTTTATATAAAAAAGTTTTTAGTAGAAGTTTGGTTTATCCAATAATATAAACATATTACATTGTTAAAAAAACCTTTAAAAACTGAATACTAAACACAACAAACTTCCTAACTAAAGGGGTGCCAAATCTAATAGAAACCCAAGTGGGAAAACAAACTTTTTAAAATTGAACTCTAATGCACTACTGAAGTTTATCCTATAAATACATAGTAGTCCACACTTATGTCTATTGCCGAACAAAATAAATAATGGATCTAATTTTGAGGGTTAAGTTATTATACAAAAGCTCCTAAAAATAAGAAGTGTATAAAGACACAATAGATGACACAATCTCGAGTAAATATAACACAACAATGTCGAGGAAAAAGACACAGTAAGTCTAAAAAAAACACAATGATAATAAACAAAAATTCTAAAATCTACAACCTATAAATCTAAAAGTGAAAACCTAAAATCTCACATGGTAGAGTTCAATGAGACAGTTCTAATGTCGCTTGAATGAGGTCAATTGGAGTTCGTTTGATACCATTTGTACGACTTCTTGTTTTTAGGAGTCTTGGTATTTGATCTTAAACCTTAATTCTAAATTCAACTGTTTGGAAAGACAAAGCATGTGAGATTAAAGTTTCTAAGGTCAGTTTGGTATTTCGCGGCAACGCATATATGATTTTTTTCCCACTTTTTTGTGAATGTTAACATATTTGATTTTTCAGATTCAGTTACACGATAAACATATTGATTTAAGCAAATCAATCGTCGTACACGCTTCTAAGGTATTGTTTTTGCAGGTTTTAAAGTTTTGATTTTTTTGTATATCTTTCGTATTAACATTAACATGTTTATTATGTTAATAGACTTATTTTTCCTTATCCGTGTGTTACCTTATTTTATTAATAGTTTCTTGAAGTACTTTATAATTTAAAATTTAATATTTACTAGACATGGGTAACACTTATGACATATAGTCACCACAATAATATTATCATAACTATTATATGAATAAGAAAACTACCGTAAACAAGTGTCGCAATACAAAGTGTCACCCCCGTCACATCACGCGGATACCTTACTATTGTTAGCACTTTTGGTCATAACTTTTAGACCCAATTTTTTACACCTTTTTCTCAAGACATTTCAAGTTTAAACACAAAAACCAAAACTATACTATACTAGATATATAATTGATTGATATTTGGGCTAAAACATACAAGTTTAAAAAGCCAGACATTTCAATTTTTTTACACCTTTTTCTCAAGCCCAGACATTTCAAGTTTAAACACAAAAAGTTCGGCTAAACTATACTAGGTATGATTGGTTGATATTTAGGATAAAACATACAAGTTTAAACTCAGAATCAAAAACCAACTCATGTTTGAACGTAAAATCAAAAACTAAAAAGAAAGCCTTTTAAACAATGTTTTAAAAACCGGTTTTATATTCATACCGGGTTAGGCTCTGAAATGGTTCAACTGGTTGAACTGGGTTATACCAGGCGGTTCAACCGGGTCACTAGTTAACACTATAATTTCATAAAATACAAATTAATATAAAAAAACAATGCAATCTCAGTTAAGATTTATATAACTGATTATGGTTTTATCTAAAAACAATTTTCTTGTAAAATGTTATGCATTACTTAAGAGCATTTTTATTACTTATAAAAAATATTACATTGAATGATGTGAGTAACAGTTTCAATAACGATAAAATATTGTAATGGAAGGCACTAGGTTAATCATCAACAATGGAACGTCAGTATTACCTTAATATCGTACTTTTTTTAATTTAAAAAATCAAATTTAAAGATAATGCAAACCGGTTCAATGGTTTAAACCGGTAGAACCGGATTTAACAGCAGTACATAAGGCATACCGTGGTTTTACCGGCCTTTATCATACCGGGCACATGTCCGGTATCCGGTATAACCAGTGGGTTCATACCGGTATTTAAAACATTGCTTTTAAAGCAAAAATACTAAAATTTCAGTAGTTCGGTTTGAACTTTGAACCGGCTTAGGTCCTATCTAAAAAACTTGACACACTTTTAATTCGATCAAACATGGGTCATTTGAAGGTCATGACACTAAATGCGAAAATATAGTCAACATTCAAAAAAAACGTCAAAGCTCTTAGTCATGATGCCATTCCTCAAAAATAAATAAGAAATACAAATCTATAATAAAGAAAGATGCTCTTAAGCAGCAGCACCCTTTCCTTTCTTCTTCTGCAGCTTCTTCATGTAGAATTCTAGCTCTTTTCCTTCCAATATGTATCTGAAGATATTTATAAAAACCATATTCACATTAGAATCTACATATGTATACTTGTATGTTACACCAACACGATATAAATGATAAATCATACAAGCATTATGATTGAAAGACTACGTACCCATCAGCACGACCACACTGCCCAGGGCGAGATGAGATGGCAGCAAGAAGACGACCACTAGAAAACTGTTCTTCAACATGTGGGTCGAGTTTGCGTTCCTCTTGACGTTTTTCCAGTTTCCTCACAACATGGTTACTCTTCTTGGCCTCCTCTGTTGCGCCTTCTGCTTCCTGTTAAATCATCAAAATCAAATAAAAAATACAGAAATAAGCAACAACAAAGACTGATCATATATATTAAAATGACAAATAAGGTCTCGTGCGTAACGGGTCGGGGATTAATTAGAATTATGTATGTGTGGGTAGAAAAAATGCTTACTGCAGAAAGATTATGAACACTTCCTGAGTGTTTGGATGTAGAAAAAATGCTTATTATTGCTTACTTTTGGGTAAAAATATAAAACAAGTATGAGATTTTTGTGTAGTGGATTCAAATTTACAAGTTCACCCTTATAATAAAATAAATTGTTTCAATAAACAGATTATCTACTTCTTAAAATAAGTTGCAAACACAAGCACAAATACACACTTTAAAAACAACCTTACCTACCATGAAATCATGAATAATAAAAATGAAATAACCAGATAAACATAATTGCTTTTCTTCGTCCAAACAAATAAAAAAAATATGTGCTTCCGGAAACAAATGATAAAATTCATATGCTTTTGTTTAAAATGAGCATATCTAAAACACCTCCTAAAATTATTTTTTATTATTTACGGCTTTAAAACATTTCACAACACATTATAGACGACTATTGACATGTTATCTAAAAAATACAATAACCTAAACTACACCTCTTAACACAAATTTAGATATAATCAATAATAACAAATAAGAACATACCTCTCCGTCCTTTTTGACTGCAGCAGCGGCTTTCTTCTTGCGACCAATATCAACACCATAGTGTTGCAAATACCATTGCTTAAAAGGTGCAGCATCCACCTGAACAATTGCACTCTTAACAAGTGTTTGGGTTCTGACCAACTCATTGTTGGATGCATTGTAAACCACATCCAAAATACGGGTCTTTCGGGTCACAGCCTCACTTCCCCATGAGTAGTTACCGGTATCCAACCTCAACGCCCGCCACTTAACATTACCACCACGAACCCTAACCCTCCTAACAGTCTTGTTGCTCGAAATCTTGGTATTTGCTGGCTGTCTTCCGAGCTCATACCTTAAACAAAAAAATACAACAATTAAGCTTGTAAACTATAGCAAATGTCAGAAAACTGTATGAAATGAGAACAATGTCTTCTTTAAACATCAAGAAATCTAGTAATTATTGACAATATATGCGGTTTTTGTATAAAATTTTTTGGGTATATACGTTTTCAACCCCCTGGTACTATAGAAATTTTTGGGTATATACGTTTTCGACCCCCCGTCGGAAATCTCAAGCTTCGCCACTGCTCATAGACCAACCCAAATCAGTAAACCGGGCCAAAACAATCATCGTTTTGGTTCATCCAGTTTTCAAACCAAACGTTTTTTTTTCTACAGCAAGCTGAACAGTTAGAATTGCATATTAGTTTAAAAAAATATCTCCGTATCAAACCGAACAAAGCCATTCACTTAATGTGATATAGAACTTTAAAAGTTTAATGGGAATTCTACTTAATACCTTAATTTCTTTAAAAATCAATAAAATACCAATTAATAAGTCACACTATTCTACAAGTTTTGATCATGTCAAAAGTTGTATATCTTAGTTTTATCTAGATTTGAAATTTCAAAGGTTTGGTTTTGGTTTAAAACAAATAAAAAAAGCATTAAAACCAGACAATAAACGCACAATAAGAATCTAGAATAAAGCTAATAACTTATTGTAAACTTAATAAATCAGTAAAAACTAACACACAACAAAGACATGAAGTAAATCTTTTCATCAAAAGCATAATAAACCCTAATTCTTACTGCTAGTGAAACAATGCTATCAAAGCCAGATCCAGCCAGTATTCATATTAAAACACACACACACACAAACAATCAAGTAGACAAAATTTCACACGCACATTTCACATAACCAGCAAACAAACACAACAGAAATCATTAAAAAAAGAAAAATGAATAGAAATTACTTTCGCTTCTTCCTCCAGGCCTTCTTCTTGCCTCCAGTGGCGCGTCTCTTGTGCATACTATCTCTGCTGATACCTGAAACAACAATGAAATTGTTTGAAAATCAGACATTGTCACATGAAGAATCATATCGGTAGAATGGATTTAAGTTTTTAGTAGAGATTAATTGTACCCATGGTTGCAGCTGGGTGGTGATGATCCTCCGCCTCTCGGATTAGGGTTTATGCTGCTGCGGCTATGGAGTAGTATATAAGGTGACGGGGAAACCTAGTCCTTGCAAAATTACCATGCTACCCCTTGAGTGAGCCTTCATCTTTTTTAATTTTTTTAAGGTGAGAATCTTTAACTTGTTGTGAGAGATATTTACACCTTCCTAAACAAAACTGGAGGCCTACTCTAGCCAAACTATGTTCTCTTTACCGGGTTCACGTTGGCGTCAGAGTTTGGCTAACAGTGTTCCCCGGGATACCATACCACCTACTGCCAAGGGCAGAGGCTTGCGCCGCTACAAGAGAGAATCTCTTTGGCGCAACGCACTGTGGACTAAAACCCGGGGTGGCTCGGGCTCGGACTCTTGACCTGGAGTCTGGGAGAACTAGCCTTTATTGCCTTTATCCACCAAATATGACACTAATGGGGATTGAACTTGGCTCGACATGATTACGATAAAACATATACTCGTTTATCCAATAATATATTTGAAATTGTTTTCTTATTATTTTTTTTATTTTTATGAGAAAACACATACTCGTTTACCCAATAATATACCTGAAATTGTTTTCTTATTATTATTTTTAGTGTATCTAGTACGAATTTGTTAATGTAAATACGATGTGGAAATGAAAAAAATATTTTTTAGTGTTCGTATATTTGTAAGGCCGGTGGGTGTGGCATGGTGCCACCCCGTCACATCATCGACGATAGCGCCTCTGGGGTGCCACAATTTGTAACACCTCGTGTTACGAATGTCAAAGTCAAAGTCAAAGTCAAGTTTGACTCCTTTGACTGTAACTAGTCTAATTTGTGTGTTATTAGTTGTATTATGTGGAGTAAGTGTTATTAATCAAAGAATCAAAGTAATCGAATGTTAATCGACGCGAAACGCTTTACGACTGTGAATAGTAGGAAGTAACAATGCGATAAAGTTAATTAATCAATAATCAAGCTAATCGAATCATCAATCGAACTCGAGACTCGAACTATGCGAATTTGGTGTTATATTACGTGTGTGTGTGCCTTACATATTACCTATGCGTGTTTACTTTATGTTATGTGTGGTGATCAATCGAATCGAAACTCGAAACTCAATCGAACTCAATCGAAATCGAATTATGATGAATGGTAGCGAAAAGATAGTGTGAAATGTAGATGCTTGTATGTAGATATAGTAGTTGGGATTAAAAGTAATTTGAATAGGAAACTCTATCGTATTCATATCGTCTTCAATCGAAATCGAAATATCAGAAATCGTCGCACCGAACGCTCAACGCAGGCTGTTGATCGATCAGGCTCCTAGCCGATCGAACAGCCCAGCCGATCAGACGGACTGTCCGATCGAACAGGCTGTCCGATCGGGATGCCTGGCCAATCGGCTAGCTCTTTCCCCTTTTGGAAGCCTATAAATAGGCCTGTCATTGTCATTCTTTCCACTTTTGGAAACCCTCTGACCGACCAGCTCGTGTTCTTCACTATTTCTCAGATTTCTCGCAATCCCGGTAAGATTTCATCCTAAATCTTGTATGTTTTTTTATCTATGCACACTCCTACACCTTTCTATCTTTCAAATCTTGATTTCTAACCGTGAAATCATCATAATCTAAGTATTCTAGGATGATGTCATCATGGTGTTCTTCAAGAACTTCATGTTTTGGCCTCAATCCACCAAGAATCACTTGGATCTAACCGATTTCCACAGAAACAAACTAAGATCTATCATAGATCTGAACATTTACATGGTGTGAGGGATTGAAAGAAGGATTTCCAACTTTCTTTCAACTCTTTTACACTTAGTGCCTTCAAACCGGTAGAAACGGAGCTTGAGCCAACTCACTAATCATTCTAATGGTTGTGTGGTTCAAGATTCGGATTCTATCTACGAGGTTCACCGATTTCGGGTTAAACGTTAAACTACCGTTTTGAAACGTTCACCGGCCGGACTTGGGTGATTCCTGCCCAAGCAGGGGAAACAAGTAAGAACGAAGGTGCCATGGTTCAACTCGTTGTCAAAATACCTCGATATAACGTCAAACAATCAGAACAACCAAGTGTTAGACGAACAGGCCGACCAGGTCAGAATGCTGACCGATCGAACAGGCTGTTCGAACGAACAGCCCAACCGATCGGACATGTCAGCCGATGGACCAGGCCAGCCGATCGGCTAGCACATGGCCCCACTCTTTAACAATTTCATGAAGTATAGTATTGAACGAAGTGATGTTCGATCGAACTACGGTTTGGATAACATTGCTCTTCGAATCATGAGATACTATGCTTCAAACCTTAACCGATTTGTCAACTCGTTCGACGAATTGGAGCGCCACCCGATCGAACATGTTGTCCGATCAGGTGACATCCCACTGAGGACCCATTTCTAAAGTACCTAACCGATCGGTTAAGCCGGCCGATCGAACAGACCGTTCGATCGATCGACCTGAAAGGTAAGGACACTTCAGTGATCTCGAATACTACAATGAAAACTTCAAAAGGACAAGCCATCATACACCAACCGATCGAGCCTACCGGCCGATTGAACAGGCTGTCCGAACGGACTGTCCAACCGAACGAACAACCCGTTCGATCGAACCTACAGTTCGATTGACCAGGCTGTTCGACCCATCATCACTTGTTTCCATTTATCGCGTTACTCATCATTATACTATCGAACTATTCAGGCTAACCCTACTCTCAAGCGCTCCCTTCAATCCATCAATCAATCGCTGTGAGTATACTCGAACCCTTTTTGCTTTAGCACTTTTTGGTGTTACATACGTTACTTATCTAAAATCACAATCGAACACACTACTCAATTATTTAAACGCTAACCGTTCTGCATGTATTACGTGACTAAATGAATGCTTGTTGTTATGTTTACACGTGGAATGCTGTCTACCTGCCTTAACGACGTAGTACTATAGTTTGGACTCAGGACCCGTTCACACGGGGGTTGTTAAGGACAATTACTTGCATGGATTACGGTAGTAATCATGTATTGCGAACTGCCTCGGGCAGTCAACCCGCAGTCATTGGTATCGATAGATCCATGTCGATAATTAACATGCTTCGTTTTCCTCTGTGTACGTGCTGGTTATGCGTAAACTATTTCGAACTCTATATGCTATTATCAAACTTGTATGCTCACCTTTACATTTTATATATTGACTTTATTTTAACGTATGTGGCAGACAATTAGGATGCTTATCTGCTAGGAAGGCGAGCTTAGAACAAGCGTCTAGAGCATAGTTGTCTGTAGATATTGAAGATCGAGTCTCTAGAGGCATTTAAACAACTATATTATATTTATATTTGAATCTGAGTTGTCGGAACAGAACACTTGACTAGTTGTTATCTGTAATAATTTGTTTTACTATTTGGGATACGGTATGGGACGTATTAATTAAACTAAATAGTGATGATAGTTGTTGTGGAAACTTCTGGACAATCTGTTTCGCTCAGTGCCATGCCCCGATGATTCCGCCATCGGTTGGGGTGTGACAGATTGGTATCAGAGCCATAACTATAGGGAATTAGGCTAGACACGACCTAGTCCGGGTCGCTGTCTTAGAGACCTAGACTATAGTTAGGAACCAACAGACTAAGCTTATGTGCTATACCCAGCTATTTCTCGCTATCACTGCACTCGAATTTTCAAATAGAGTCGAGCGATTTAGTCGGGATTAGGTGTGAAAACCGCAAACTCTCGACTAAATTGTTTGATCAATGCTGATTTTTATCAATTTATCGATGATTTCTTCATTAATTTCTCAAAAACGAACGAGGAGAATTGTACCAAATCAGGAGTGAAATCCATATTTTGATGAATAATCTCCTCAATTTTTACTAAAACAAGGAAGAAGTTGCTAAGTTAGGGGTGAAACCCTAACCTTGACAACTTGTTCTGGTTTTTATTTCATCTCACCAAAGCCTCGACGGACTCCAACGACCTGAACTCACAAGTATGACCTAGGGAATACGTGTTGAGTGCCCAAGAATCGAGGCCGCAACGCGAACCCGAAAGTCGAAAAGTGACGACAAGTCCACTGCGAATAGTCGAATCGCTTTGGGTAGTCAATGTCTAGTAGCCGCAGATAATCTACTCCTCGATTTTGTGTGTTTCGATTCTGAGCTCGCAACTGCCAACTCTGATAACTCGTTGATTTTATGTGTTTTAAGTGTACTTGTCTGTTTACGTGTTTTAATTTTGAAAATAATTCGATTTTCGCTATCACTTCGATCGACACACACGACTCGTATTGCTATTCTATCTCAAGACGCTAACAAGTCGCTGCAGTTTTAGACAATATTACGCTATAATACGCGATTATACTATACTACTCGAAACGCTATACGACTATACGATGCTACTCGATATGCTATTCGCGATCGCTATATTCGAATAACTCTCAAAACTTAGATGCAGTCAGGATACTGTATGTGCTACTGTGTGCGGATAGGAGAATTACGAGACATTAACCGCATCTGTGATTAAATGCCTATGTGTTTATGTGCTTCGGTGATTCTGTGCTCTATGTGCTTCTGTGCTTCTGTGATTACGTGAATCTGTGGATTTGTGCCTATGTGTTTATGTGATTCATGCCTTATCGTGTTCCTGAGCTTTAGTAAGTAGTAGACGTGTGAGGTGAGATCCGATTTGTTGTGTCTGAGACCTGCGACGATGTCTGTTGCAGACCATGTCGTCATCTGGACACCGAACCCCTCTTACCCGCCAAGAAAAGAGAGACAAGCGTCTCGCTGCTATCATCGCCAAGCAAGTGGCAAAAGCTGTGAGCGAGGTGTATGAAAACGTCAGCAAATCGTCTGAGGAGTCGCGAACCGAGCTCCTAAAGATGCTAACAAGACCGTTTTCAGCTTCAAACAGTTTAAGGCATTCGGACCAAAAGAGTTTACCGGAGAAGATGGCCCTACTGCCATGTTTCAATGGTTTGATTCGGTTGAAGTCACTCTGCGCCAAAGCGGCTGTCCTGAGAATCTCCGTACCCTAAATGCGACCGGTGTCTTCCAGTCCCGAGCTCTAGACTGGTGGACGCCCGAGCGAAACAAACGCGGGAATGATGCAGCTTATGAGCTGACTTGGGAAGAGCTGAAAGCCATTATGATGGACGAATTCTGCCCTCCCCATGAACGCCAAAAGATGGAGGACGAGTTTTGGAACATCAAGCAGAAGGACGGAGACAACGCTGCGTTAACTGCTCGCTTCAAACAGCTTAGCATTATCTGTCCCGATCAAGTCAAGACGCCAGACATGGCCATCAAGAAGTACATTCGAGCTCTACCTGATTGTGTTGCCGACTTTGTTCACGCCGCCAAGACATCATCAATTGAGGAGACCTACTTGCTTGCCGCCGAGATCAATGACAAACGGGTAAAGTCTGGCTTCTGGGATAAGCCATCAAAGTCTCTGCATCAAGCTACTACTGCACCGACCGCCGACTCCACTGCTCAGCCATCCAAGTCATCACGCCGAAAGAAGAAACACAACAACAGCAGCTCCAGCAACAAGAACTGTGCTGTCACAACAACTGCTGCCCCTCTGCAAGCCATACCGGCTCAGCCGTAGTCGCATCACCGACCAGCTCCAGTGACCAATGCACCGCCAGCAAAGCGTGCTTACACAGGTCCCCACCCGCTCTGCCCGACATGCTCATATCATCATCCGGTGGGAATCGCCTCTCGTTTCTGCGCTCACTGCAATCTCTACGGTCATTTCACTGCAAACTGTCGCTATGGTCCCCGAAACACAGCAGCTCCTGCCGCCGCTCATCAAGCTCTGCTCCCAGCCCCTCAAGACCAATCCGCAGCTCAAGCACCCGCGGTCAATGCTCGAGTCTGCTTTGCATGTGGTGATCCTAACCATTTTGCAAACATGTGCCCGAACCGAATGGTGAAACAAGAGCCCCAACAGCAGCAGCAGCAGCCTCAGCAGCAGCAACAAGCAGCCCGTGCCAGAACCTTCAACATCAATGCCCGTCAAGCCCAGGCTGACAACAACGTGGTTAATGGTACGTTCCTTGTGAATGGTATTTATGCATCGTGTTTGTTTGATACTGGAGCCGATAACTGCTTTGTGTCGTTTGAATTCGAGAAGCTCCTTAGTCGTAAGCGCTCTTATCTCCCCTCGTCATTCGAAGTCGAAGTTGCTACTGGAAGAACTGTCACCGTTAACTCTGTTCTCCGTGATTGTACTCTCGAGCTCAACAATCACATCTTCCCAATTGACCTTATTCCAATGCAGCTCGGAAGCTTCGATGTCATAGTAGGCATGGACTTTCTTCGCGAAAACCATGCCGAAGTTGTGTGTTTTGATAAAATGATTCGATTCTCGCTCGCGAATGGTGATCTATTATGTGTGTACGGTGAAACAGCTTCGAAAGGTCTCAAGCTCATGTCATGCATCCAAGCTAGCAAGTATCTCCGCAAGGAATACAGAGCTTTCTTGGCCAACATTGTAGTAGCGGGGAAGGGAAGGAAAAGAAAAGGAAGGCCGAAGTCAAAGACGTTCCAGTGGTTCGTGAATTTCCTCAGGTGTTCCCTGATGATCTTCCCGGATTACCGCCAAGTCGTGATATCGACTTTCGTATCGACCTTATTCCTGGAGCTAACCCTGCTGCCAAAGCTCCTTATCGACTCGCTCCATCCGAAATGCGGGAACTTTCGAACCAACTCCAGGAGTTACTTGAAAAAGGCTTTATTCGCCTGAGCACCTCTCCTTGGGGCGCGACAGTCCTTTTCGTTAAAAAGAAGGATGGGTCGTTCAGGATGTGCATCGACTATCGGGAATTGAATAAGTTAACCATCAAGAACCGTTAACCTTTGCCTCTGCCTCGAATCGATGACTTATTTGATCAGCTACAAGGTGCTAAGTGTTTCTCGAAGATCGATCTACGTTCAGGCTATCATCAATTGCGCATTCAAGTGGAAGACATTCCTAAAACCGCCTTTTGAACTCGATACGGCCATTATGAATTCGTTGTTATGCCTTTTGGTTTAACTAACGCACCCGCGGTTTTCATGGATCTGATGAATCGCGTGTGTCAGCCATTTCTAGACCATTTCGTCATCGTATTCATCGACGATGTCTTGATCTATTCCAAGTCGAAAGCCGAACACGCGCAACATCTACGTTTGGTTCTCGAGTTACTCCAGGGGAATCAACTCTACGCCAAGTTCTCCAAGTGCGAATTCTGTAATAATTTGTTTTACTATTTGGGATACGGTATGGGACGTATTAATTAAACTAAATAGTGATGATAGTTGTTGTGGAAACTTCTGGACAATCTGTTTCGCTCAGTGCCATGCCCCGATGATTCCGCCATCGGTTGGGGTGTGACAGATTGGTATCAGAGCCATAACTATAGGGAATTAGGCTAGACACGACCTAGTCCGGGTCGCTGTCTTAGAGACCTAGACTATAGTTAGGAACCAACAGACTAAGCTTATGTGCTATACCCAGCTATTTCTCGCTATCACTGCACTCGAATTTTCAAATAGAGTCGAGCGATTTAGTCGGGATTAGGTGTGAAAACCGCAAACTCTCGACTAAATTGTTTGATCAATGCTGATTTTTATCAATTTATCGATGATTTCTTCATTAATTTCTCAAAAACGAACGAGGAGAATTGTACCAAATCAGGAGTGAAATCCATATTTTGATGAATAATCTCCTCAATTTTTACTAAAACAAGGAAGAAGTTGCTAAGTTAGGGGTGAAACCCTAACCTTGACAACTTGTTCTGGTTTTTATTTCATCTCACCAAAGCCTCGACGGACTCCAACGACCTGAACTCACAAGTATGACCTAGGGAATACGTGTTGAGTGCCCAAGAATCGAGGCCGCAACGCGAACCCGAAAGTCGAAAAGTGACGACAAGTCCACTGCGAATAGTCGAATCGCTTTGGGTAGTCAATGTCTAGTAGCCGCAGATAATCTACTCCTCGATTTTGTGTGTTTCGATTCTGAGCTCGCAACTGCCAACTCTGATAACTCGTTGATTTTATGTGTTTTAAGTGTACTTGTCTGTTTACGTGTTTTAATTTTGAAAATAATTCGATTTTCGCTATCACTTCGATCGACACACACGACTCGTATTGCTATTCTATCTCAAGACGCTAACAAGTCGCTGCAGTTTTAGACAATATTACGCTATAATACGCGATTATACTATACTACTCGAAACGCTATACGACTATACGATGCTACTCGATATGCTATTCGCGATCGCTATATTCGAATAACTCTCAAAACTTAGATGCAGTCAGGATACTGTATGTGCTACTGTGTGCGGATAGGAGAATTACGAGACATTAACCGCATCTGTGATTAAATGCCTATGTGTTTATGTGCTTCGGTGATTCTGTGCTCTATGTGCTTCTGTGCTTCTGTGATTACGTGAATCTGTGGATTTGTGCCTATGTGTTTATGTGATTCATGCCTTATCGTGTTCCTGAGCTTTAGTAAGTAGTAGACGTGTGAGGTGAGATCCGATTTGTTGTGTCTGAGACCTGCGACGATGTCTGTTGCAGACCATGTCGTCATCTGGACACCGAACCCCTCTTACCCGCCAAGAAAAGAGAGACAAGCGTCTCGCTGCTATCATCGCCAAGCAAGTGGCAAAAGCTGTGAGCGAGGTGTATGAAAACGTCAGCAAATCGTCTGAGGAGTCGCGAACCGAGCTCCTAAAGATGCTAACAAGACCGTTTTCAGCTTCAAACAGTTTAAGGCATTCGGACCAAAAGAGTTTACCGGAGAAGATGGCCCTACTGCCATGTTTCAATGGTTTGATTCGGTTGAAGTCACTCTGCGCCAAAGCGGCTGTCCTGAGAATCTCCGTACCCTAAATGCGACCGGTGTCTTCCAGTCCCGAGCTCTAGACTGGTGGACGCCCGAGCGAAACAAACGCGGGAATGATGCAGCTTATGAGCTGACTTGGGAAGAGCTGAAAGCCATTATGATGGACGAATTCTGCCCTCCCCATGAACGCCAAAAGATGGAGGACGAGTTTTGGAACATCAAGCAGAAGGACGGAGACAACGCTGCGTTAACTGCTCGCTTCAAACAGCTTAGCATTATCTGTCCCGATCAAGTCAAGACGCCAGACATGGCCATCAAGAAGTACATTCGAGCTCTACCTGATTGTGTTGCCGACTTTGTTCACGCCGCCAAGACATCATCAATTGAGGAGACCTACTTGCTTGCCGCCGAGATCAATGACAAACGGGTAAAGTCTGGCTTCTGGGATAAGCCATCAAAGTCTCTGCATCAAGCTACTACTGCACCGACCGCCGACTCCACTGCTCAGCCATCCAAGTCATCACGCCGAAAGAAGAAACACAACAACAGCAGCTCCAGCAACAAGAACTGTGCTGTCACAACAACTGCTGCCCCTCTGCAAGCCATACCGGCTCAGCCGTAGTCGCATCACCGACCAGCTCCAGTGACCAATGCACCGCCAGCAAAGCGTGCTTACACAGGTCCCCACCCGCTCTGCCCGACATGCTCATATCATCATCCGGTGGGAATCGCCTCTCGTTTCTGCGCTCACTGCAATCTCTACGGTCATTTCACTGCAAACTGTCGCTATGGTCCCCGAAACACAGCAGCTCCTGCCGCCGCTCATCAAGCTCTGCTCCCAGCCCCTCAAGACCAATCCGCAGCTCAAGCACCCGCGGTCAATGCTCGAGTCTGCTTTGCATGTGGTGATCCTAACCATTTTGCAAACATGTGCCCGAACCGAATGGTGAAACAAGAGCCCCAACAGCAGCAGCAGCAGCCTCAGCAGCAGCAACAAGCAGCCCGTGCCAGAACCTTCAACATCAATGCCCGTCAAGCCCAGGCTGACAACAACGTGGTTAATGGTACGTTCCTTGTGAATGGTATTTATGCATCGTGTTTGTTTGATACTGGAGCCGATAACTGCTTTGTGTCGTTTGAATTCGAGAAGCTCCTTAGTCGTAAGCGCTCTTATCTCCCCTCGTCATTCGAAGTCGAAGTTGCTACTGGAAGAACTGTCACCGTTAACTCTGTTCTCCGTGATTGTACTCTCGAGCTCAACAATCACATCTTCCCAATTGACCTTATTCCAATGCAGCTCGGAAGCTTCGATGTCATAGTAGGCATGGACTTTCTTCGCGAAAACCATGCCGAAGTTGTGTGTTTTGATAAAATGATTCGATTCTCGCTCGCGAATGGTGATCTATTATGTGTGTACGGTGAAACAGCTTCGAAAGGTCTCAAGCTCATGTCATGCATCCAAGCTAGCAAGTATCTCCGCAAGGAATACAGAGCTTTCTTGGCCAACATTGTAGTAGCGGGGAAGGGAAGGAAAAGAAAAGGAAGGCCGAAGTCAAAGACGTTCCAGTGGTTCGTGAATTTCCTCAGGTGTTCCCTGATGATCTTCCCGGATTACCGCCAAGTCGTGATATCGACTTTCGTATCGACCTTATTCCTGGAGCTAACCCTGCTGCCAAAGCTCCTTATCGACTCGCTCCATCCGAAATGCGGGAACTTTCGAACCAACTCCAGGAGTTACTTGAAAAAGGCTTTATTCGCCTGAGCACCTCTCCTTGGGGCGCGACAGTCCTTTTCGTTAAAAAGAAGGATGGGTCGTTCAGGATGTGCATCGACTATCGGGAATTGAATAAGTTAACCATCAAGAACCGTTAACCTTTGCCTCTGCCTCGAATCGATGACTTATTTGATCAGCTACAAGGTGCTAAGTGTTTCTCGAAGATCGATCTACGTTCAGGCTATCATCAATTGCGCATTCAAGTGGAAGACATTCCTAAAACCGCCTTTCGAACTCGATACGGCCATTATGAATTCGTTGTTATGCCTTTTGGTTTAACTAACGCACCCGCGGTTTTCATGGATCTGATGAATCGCGTGTGTCAGCCATTTCTAGACCATTTCGTCATCGTATTCATCGACGATGTCTTGATCTATTCCAAGTCGAAAGCCGAACACGCGCAACATCTACGTTTGGTTCTCGAGTTACTCCAGGGGAATCAACTCTACGCCAAGTTCTCCAAGTGCGAATTCTGTAATAATTTGTTTTACTATTTGGGATACGGTATGGGACGTATTAATTAAACTAAATAGTGATGATAGTTGTTGTGGAAACTTCTGGACAATCTGTTTCGCTCAGTGCCATGCCCCGATGATTCCGCCATCGGTTGGGGTGTGACAGATTGGTATCAGAGCCATAACTATAGGGAATTAGGCTAGACACGACCTAGTCCGGGTCGCTGTCTTAGAGACCTAGACTATAGTTAGGAACCAACAGACTAAGCTTATGTGCTATACCCAGCTATTTCTCGCTATCACTGCACTCGAATTTTCAAATAGAGTCGAGCGATTTAGTCGGGATTAGGTGTGAAAACCGCAAACTCTCGACTAAATTGTTTGATCAATGCTGATTTTTATCAATTTATCAATGATTTCTTCATTAATTTCTCAAAAACGAACGAGGAGAATTGTACCAAATCAGGAGTGAAATCCATATTTTGATGAATAATCTCCTCAATTTTTACTAAAACAAGGAAGAAGTTGCTAAGTTAGGGGTGAAACCCTAACCTTGACAACTTGTTCTGGTTTTTATTTCATCTCACCAAAGCCTCGACGGACTCCAACGACCTAAACTCACAAGTATGACCTAGGGAATACGTGTTGAGTGCCCAAGAATCGAGGCCGCAACGTGAACCCGAAAGTCGAAAAGTGATGACAAGTCCACTGCGGATAGTCGAATCGCTTTGGGTAGTCAATGTCTAGTAGCTGCAGACAATCTACTCCTCGATTTTGTGTGTTTCGATTTTGAGCTCGCAACTGCCAACTCTGATAACTCGTTGATTTTATGTGTTTTAAGTGTACTTGTCTGTTTACGTGTTTTAATTTTGAAAAAAATTCGATTTTCGCTATCACTTCGATCGACACACACGACTCGTATTGCTATTCTATCTCAAGACTCTAACAAGTCGCTGCAGTTTTAGACAATATTACGCTATAATACGCGATTATACTATACTACTCGAAACGCTATACGACTATACGATGCTACTCGATATGCTATTCGCGATCGCTATATTCGAATAACTCTCAAAACTTAGATGCAGTCAGGATACTGTATGTGCTACTGTGTGCGGATAGGAGAATTACGAGACATTAACCGCATCTGTGATTAAATGCCTATGTGTTTATGTGCTTCGGTGATTCTGTGCTCTATGTGCTTCTGTGCTTCTGTGATTACGTGAATCTGTGGATTTGTGCCTATGTGTTTATGTGATTCATGCCTTATCGTGTTCCTGAGCTTTAGTAAGTAGTAGACGTGTGAGGTGAGATCCGATTTGTTGTGTCTGAGACCTGCGACGATGTCTGTTGCAGACCATGTCGTCATCTGGACACCGAACCCCTCTTACCCGCCAAGAAAAGAGAGACAAGCGTCTCGCTGCTATCATCGCCAAGCAAGTGGCAAAAGCTGTGAGCGAGGTGTATGAAAACGTCAGCAAATCGTCTGAGGAGTCGCGAACCGAGCTCCTAAAGATGCTAACAAGACCGTTTTCAGCTTCAAACAGTTTAAGGCATTCGGACCAAAAGAGTTTACCGGAGAAGATGGCCCTACTGCCATGTTTCAATGGTTTGATTCGGTTGAAGTCACTCTGCGCCAAAGCGGCTGTCCTGAGAATCTCCGTACCCTAAATGCGACCGGTGTCTTCCAGTCCCGAGCTCTAGACTGGTGGACGCCCGAGCGAAACAAACGCGGGAATGATGCAGCTTATGAGCTGACTTGGGAAGAGCTGAAAGCCATTATGATGGACGAATTCTGCCCTCCCCATGAACGCCAAAAGATGGAGGACGAGTTTTGGAACATCAAGCAGAAGGACGGAGACAACGCTGCGTTAACTGCTCGCTTCAAACAGCTTAGCATTATCTGTCCCGATCAAGTCAAGACGCCAGACATGGCCATCAAGAAGTACATTCGAGCTCTACCTGATTGTGTTGCCGACTTTGTTCACGCCGCCAAGACATCATCAATTGAGGAGACCTACTTGCTTGCCGCCGAGATCAATGACAAACGGGTAAAGTCTGGCTTCTGGGATAAGCCATCAAAGTCTCTGCATCAAGCTACTACTGCACCGACCGCCGACTCCACTGCTCAGCCATCCAAGTCATCACGCCGAAAGAAGAAACACAACAACAGCAGCTCCAGCAACAAGAACTGTGCTGTCACAACAACTGCTGCCCCTCTGCAAGCCATACCGGCTCAGCCGTAGTCGCATCACCGACCAGCTCCAGTGACCAATGCACCGCCAGCAAAGCGTGCTTACACAGGTCCCCACCCGCTCTGCCCGACATGCTCATATCATCATCCGGTGGGAATCGCCTCTCGTTTCTGCGCTCACTGCAATCTCTACGGTCATTTCACTGCAAACTGTCGCTATGGTCCCCGAAACACAGCAGCTCCTGCCGCCGCTCATCAAGCTCTGCTCCCAGCCCCTCAAGACCAATCCGCAGCTCAAGCACCCGCGGTCAATGCTCGAGTCTGCTTTGCATGTGGTGATCCTAACCATTTTGCAAACATGTGCCCGAACCGAATGGTGAAACAAGAGCCCCAACAGCAGCAGCAGCAGCCTCAGCAGCAGCAACAAGCAGCCCGTGCCAGAACCTTCAACATCAATGCCCGTCAAGCCCAGGCTGACAACAACGTGGTTAATGGTACGTTCCTTGTGAATGGTATTTATGCATCGTGTTTGTTTGATACTGGAGCCGATAACTGCTTTGTGTCGTTTGAATTCGAGAAGCTCCTTAGTCGTAAGCGCTCTTATCTCCCCTCGTCATTCGAAGTCGAAGTTGCTACTGGAAGAACTGTCACCGTTAACTCTGTTCTCCGTGATTGTACTCTCGAGCTCAACAATCACATCTTCCCAATTGACCTTATTCCAATGCAGCTCGGAAGCTTCGATGTCATAGTAGGCATGGACTTTCTTCGCGAAAACCATGCCGAAGTTGTGTGTTTTGATAAAATGATTCGATTCTCGCTCGCGAATGGTGATCTATTATGTGTGTACGGTGAAACAGCTTCGAAAGGTCTCAAGCTCATGTCATGCATCCAAGCTAGCAAGTATCTCCGCAAGGAATACAGAGCTTTCTTGGCCAACATTGTAGTAGCGGGGAAGGGAAGGAAAAGAAAAGGAAGGCCGAAGTCAAAGACGTTCCAGTGGTTCGTGAATTTCCTCAGGTGTTCCCTGATGATCTTCCCGGATTACCGCCAAGTCGTGATATCGACTTTCGTATCGACCTTATTCCTGGAGCTAACCCTGCTGCCAAAGCTCCTTATCGACTCGCTCCATCCGAAATGCGGGAACTTTCGAACCAACTCCAGGAGTTACTTGAAAAAGGCTTTATTCGCCTGAGCACCTCTCCTTGGGGCGCGACAGTCCTTTTCGTTAAAAAGAAGGATGGGTCGTTCAGGATGTGCATCGACTATCGGGAATTGAATAAGTTAACCATCAAGAACCGTTACCCTTTGCCTCTGCCTCGAATCGATGACTTATTTGATCAGCTACAAGGTGCTAAGTGTTTCTCGAAGATCGATCTACGTTCAGGCTATCATCAATTGCGCATTCAAGTGGAAGACATTCCTAAAACCGCCTTTCGAACTCGATTCGGCCATTATGAATTCGTTGTTATGCCTTTTGGTTTAACTAACGCACCCGCGGTTTTCATGGATCTGATGAATCGCGTGTGTCAGCCATTTCTAGACCATTTCGTCATCGTATTCATCGACGATGTCTTGATCTATTCCAAGTCGAAAGCCGAACACGCGCAACATCTACGTTTGGTTCTCGAGTTACTCCAGGGGAATCAACTCTACGCCAAGTTCTCCAAGTGCGAATTCTGGCTGGAGGAGGTTCAATTTCTGGGTCACATCGTTAATAGTCAAGGTATTCATGTCGATCCTGTCACACCCCAACCGATGGCGGAATCATCGGGGCATGGCACTGAGCGAAACAGATTGTCCAGAAGTTTCCACAACAACAATTAATACTATTCAGTTAAATGATACGTCCCATACCGTATCCCATATAATACAATAAATTATTACAGATAACAACTAGTCAAGTAATTCTGTTCCGACAACTCAGATTTAAATAAAATAAAATAAATATTGTTTAATTGCTTCTAGGGACTCGATGTGCAAGATCTACAGATAAATATGCTCTAGACGCTTATTCCTAGCTCGCCTTCCTAGCAGATAAGCATCCTAATTGCCTGTCACATACGTTAAAATAAAGTCAATACATGAAATGTAAAGGTGAGCATACAAGTTTGATATAGCATATAGAGTTCGAAATTGTTTACGCATAACCAGCACGTACACAGGGGAAAACGAAGCATGTTAATTATCGACATGGATCTATCGATACCAATGACTGCGGGTTGACTGTCCGAGACAGTTCGCAATACATGATTACCACTGTAATCCATGCAAGTAATTGTCCTTAACAACCCCCGTGTGAACGGGTGCTGAGTCCAAACTATAGTACTACGTCGTTAAGGCAGGTAGACAGCATTCCACGTGTAAACACAATCAACAAGCATTCATTTAGTCACGTAATACATGCGAGTCGGTTAGCGTTCAAATAAATTGAGTACTGTGTTCGATTGTGTTTTAGATAAGTAACGTATGTAACACCCAAAAGTGCTAAAGCAGAAAGGGTTCGAGTGTACTCACAACGATTGATTGATGGATTGAAGGGAGCGCTTGAGAGTAGGGTTAGCCCGAATAGTTCGATAGCACAACGATGAGTAACGTGTTAAATGGAAACTGTGTAAGTGGGTCGAACAGCCTGATCGATCGGACAGTAGGTTCGATCGAACGGGTTGTTCATTCGGTTAGACAGTCCGTTCGGACAGCCTATTCGATCGGCCGGTAGGCTGATCGGTTGGTCTGTTCGAGTGGATTGTTTCTTCCTTTGAGTAGGATGTGTTTGTGTATGATGGCTTGTCCTTTTGACGTTTTCCTTGTAGTATTTGAGAACACTGAGGTGTTCTTACCTTTCAGGTCAATCGATCGAACGGTCCGTTCGATCGGCCGGCTTAACCGATCGGTTAAGTACTTCAGAGATGGTCCTCAGCAGAATGTCACCTGATCGGACAGCATGTTCGATCAGGTGGCACTCCAATACGTTGAACGAATTGAAAATCGATTAAGTGTTGAAGCATAGTATCTCATGATCCGATGAGTAATGTTATTGAACAGCTCGTTCGATCGAACACCACTTCGTTCAATACTATACATCATGAAATTGTCAAAGTGTGGGGCCATGTGCTAGCCGATCGACTGGCCTGGTCGATCGGCTGACATGTCCGATCGGTTGGGCTGTTCGTTCGAACGGCCTGTTCGATCGGTCAGCATCCTGACCTGGTCGGCCTGTTCGTCTAACACTTGGCTGTTCTGATTGTTTGACGTTATATCGAGGTATTTTGACAACGAGCTGAACCATGGAACCTTCGTTCTTACTTGTTTCTCCTGCTCGGGCAGGAATCACCCAAGTTCGGCCAGTGAACGGTTCGAAACGATAGTTTAACGTTTAACCCGAAGTCGGTGAACCTCGTAGATAGAATCCGAATCTTGAACCACACAAACATTAGGATGATTAGTGAGTTGGCTCAAGTTCCGTTTCTACCAGTTTGAAGGTATTGAGTGTAAAAGAGTTGAAAGAAAGTTGAAAATCATTCTTTCAATCCTTCTCATCATGTAAATGTTCAGATCTGTGATAGATCTTAGTGTTTTTATGTGGAAATCGGCTAGATCCAAGTGATTCTTGGTGGATTGAGGCCAAAACTTGAAGTTCTTGAAGAACCCCATGATGACATCATCCTAGAATGCTTAGATCTTGATGATTTCACGGTTAGAAATCAAGATTTGAAAGATAGAAAGGTGTAGGAGTGTGTATTGATCAAGAAAGTACAAGATTTAGGATGAAAACTTACCGAAATCGGAAGAAATCTGAGAAAAGAAGGGGAGCACGAGCTGGTCGGTCAGAGGGTTTCCAAAAGTGGAAAGAATGACAATGACAGGCCTATTTATAGGCTTCCCAAAGAGGAAAGGGCTGGCCGATCGGCCAGGCATCCCGATCGGACAACCTGCTCGATCAGACGGTCTGTCCGATCGGCTGGGCTGTTCGATCGGCTAGGAGCTTGATCGATCCACAGCTTGTTTTGAGTGTTCGGTGCGACGATTTTTGATATTTCGATCTTGATTGAAGACGATACGAGTATGAAAGAGTTTCTTATTCAAATTACTTTTAATCCCAACAACTATTTCTACATACAAGCATCTACATTCCATATTCGATTTCGAGTTCGATTGAATTCGATTGAGTTTCGAGTTTCGATTCGATTGATCACCACACATAACATAAAGTAAGCACTGATGTGTGTAAAATGCAACATATAAATTACATCAAATGAGGCATAAAACTAACCCTTTTTAAGTACTAATGTTGGAAAAAGAGTGTTTTTGTCTTCCTTTTGTATTTTCAGGATTAAATGAGCTCAAATTCACAAAAGAAGCAAAAAGACAGCTAATTCTAACATAAATACAAGAAAAGGAACAAAAGTAGACTACCCGAACCCTCAACGACATCCTCCCAAGCAAAGAAGAGAAAACAGAAGCCTGAACACGCCCCGTGCTCAGCCAGCACGGGGCCGTGCCCAAGAAGCAACAGAAAAGACAAAACCTGTAGAAGCTTCTATTGCCCACCACGGGGCCGTGTCCAGTGAGCACGGGGGCGTGGTGAAAGTACAGCAGGCGCATTAATTGTAATTGCGAATTACAATTAATGAAGAGAGAGAGTGTCAGACGGGCACGGGGCCGTGTCCAGCGGACACGGGGCCGTGCCCAGCCTTCTGTTCAGCCTATAAATAGGAGTGCTTGGTTTCATTCCAACTCATCCCTTGGCACACCACCTCTCTCACACTTCACCCACCACTCACCACCACCATAACACCATCATCCACCACCATCATCCATTGTCCATCGTAGAGTGTGTGAGTCGTCTCGGGATCCAAGATTGATCGTAAGAGTTCTTGACAATCAAGGCCATGTTTGCCTAAGTCTCTTACATCACTTGGTGAAGACAAGTGTTTAGTATAATACTTTTTATTTTTAATCTTTTGCACTTTTTATTTGGTTTTGTATTAATGACTTTAATAACTAGTTGCTTATGTTGAAGGTGATCTTTCCTTATCGTTTGTTCGTGGTGTCTTGGCATTATTTTACTGTCTATATAAAATAAAAGATTTTCACCATTCATATCTCTACGGTCTATATGGAGGTATGTTGGCTACCTGGTCGGGGTTAAGGGAATGGTTTGGTAAGGGTCTTGCCCTTGTTCAGCGTTTAGAGGTTCTGCAAGGGACCTGAGTCAAATTTAGTAGGATCTCCTTCAATGCCCATAGGTATTGGATGGCGGGGATCCAAACTCTTTGACCCCCTCATAAGTTAACTACTATTAATACTATAACCCGGCTATTTAGGACTGTATCCCTGCTGACTCAGACTACTTAGCCAAGGGTAACGTCACCGCCAAAAGCGGGGCCTACCACAATTTGCATTAATTACTTAATTCATTATCTTCCAATAATCCAACCCTTTAGGATTGTATCATTGCTGACTCAAACTACTGGGTTGAGGGTAACGTCGCCTTCAAAATAGGGGCCTACTACAATAACTAAGATAGTCTCTTAAACAAGTGCAAAAGTGCGAAAATAATCAAAGGTTATACTAATACACGAGTCGGATCCAAGTGATTCATCTTGTCTATCTGTTTTTATTTTATTTTTATTTTTCAGCATTTAGTTAGTTTTTATTTCTTAGTTTAAAAACCTTTTCTAACTTTTTGATTTGATTAGACGTTGAGGATAAACCGGTACTAAAAGCTCTTGTGTCCTTGGACGACCTTGGTATCTTACCAACACTATACTACGTCCACGATGGGTGCACTTGCCCATATGTGTGTTTAGTGTTAGTAAATATCGTGTTTTATAAATTTAAAACTTGGCTAAAAGTGTAATAAGGGCTTAAAATATATATAAAAAATATAACACACTTCACGCACATCAAGTTTTTGGCGCCGCTGCCAGGGACACAAGGATTTTAAGAAAGCTTAAAATCGACGGCCTAATCAGTTTTTCAAAACCTTTTTAAAACGCGCGCACATTTTCTGCATTTTAGTTTAGTTTGCATTTACAGTAGCCTGAACACGGGGCCGTGCTCGCTGAACACGCCCCCGTGCTGCATATTTTTAGTTAGATACCCAGATACAGAGTCTGAACACGGGGCCGTGCTCACGGAACACGCCCTCGTGCTCAACGTGACCAGTAACTTTAATTAAAACGCCCAGATACAGACCCTGACCACGGGGCCGTGTTCACTGAACACGGGGCCGTGTCCAGCTTCTGTTTCCGTCTTTATTTTTGTTTTCTGGTCCCGAGACTCAGTTGTGGTATGTTGAGTGATTCTTATGGATCAATACTCAAGAGGCTACAACTACACCTATGATGAGGATGATTATAGGGGTAATTATTGCACTAATTGTCGTAACACACGCTCGGTTCAATATAATAACTCATATCAACCATCCAATTCATACAACCATTGTGAGGAGCCTAGGTACGAGCCATCAACTTCATACACATCCTATGAAGACCAAAGGTATGAACCTCCTCCCTCATACTCATATTTTGATGAACCAAGGTATGAACCTTCATACTCATACTTTGAGGATTCAAGATATGAGCCACCACCTTCATATTCTTGTTATGAGGAACCATGGCGTGAACAACCTACCTCATATGAGTATTATGAAGAACAAAGTTTCGACCCTTATCCATCATATACTTACAATGAAGAACAATGGTGTGAACCATCTACTTCATATGAGTACTATGAGGAGCCAAGGATTGAACAACCGGATTCAAGCCTTGAGGATCCAAATTCTTTTTCTCTCCCCGAAGTGACCAATAGGATATTAGAACACATTAAAACTATGGAACGTTACATGAAAGAATCTCGCGCAAGGGAAGAGGAGTCCCACGCAAGAGAAGAATTAAATTGTAATAATAACGTAGAGATAGTTGAAAGTGTAAAAATGGAAGAACAAGAAAGTGAAAAACCGACACATGAGTTAAACAACGAAAAAGGTGAGTCCGATAATGTTAAAATGCAAGAAGAGTCTAATTTTGAAGAAATTAATCTCTTGTCACCTACTTTCGAAAATCATTGTTTAGTAACCCCTCATGCTAAGTTTTTAAAAGAGTTAAACACTAGTACTAAAATCAAAGAAATAGTGAGTGTTAAGTTAACTAATGATCAAACTTCACTAATAAAAGAAGACCCTTTTGAAATTAACATTACACCGGTTCCATGTTTCTTTCAAAATTCATTTATTAGTAATATCACCATTGATAAAGATCTTTGTGTTAACATAATGCCTAACTACATTTTTGAAAAGTTAAGTATTAGTGATTTTACTCCACTTCTACCCATTTTTCTATCCGATCGAAAAGTGATAAAATCAATCGGTGTAGTTGAAGATGTTTTGGTTCAAACAAATCAAATGGTAATCCCAACCGACTTTGTCATCCTCGATGACGCTCCTTTAGTCTTGGGAAAACCTTTTGTACAAACTCATAAAGCTTTGAAAAACCGGAAATTCAACAATCTACCTCTTCAGTTAGGGGCATTCAAAAGGAGCATAGATCTTGAGCGTTCAATGAAATATCCTTTTGGCAATAATGACCCCCTAATTGAAGATGAAGCTGAACCACCCGATACAACTAAAGAAGATGACCACTTTGTTGAAGAAGAGATCGCCATAGAACAAACCTTTAAGGTTCTTGATCTAGATGAGCCACAAAATAAGGTGTCTTCTAAAGACCCACCCATTGAGCTCAAAGAACTTCCTAAAGGTTTGGAATATGCTTTTCTAGACAAAGATGGTAGTTTACCTGTAATTATTTCTTCTAAATTAAGTAGCATAGAAAAAGAGAAATTAGTTAATCTTCTTAAAAAACACAAAAACGCGATCGCTTGGAAGCTTGTAGATATTAAGGGAATAAGTCCTTCCATTTGCACGCACAAAATTTTAATGAATGATGACTACAAAACAGTAATTCAACCACAACGAAGAGTAAATCCCAATGTTCAAGAAGTGGTTAAAAATGAAGTCATCAAGCTACTTGACGCCGGACTAATCTACCCTATCTCCGATAGTCCGTGGGTAAGTCCCGTCCAAGTAGTCCCAAAGAAAGGAGGTATGACGGTAATAACTAATGAGAAAAATGAATTAATACCAACAAGAACCGTCACAGGATGGAGAGTTTGTATAAACTATAGACGATTAAATGAAGCAACAAGGAAAGACCACTTTCCTTTGCCCTTCATTGATCAAATGTTAGAACGACTATCCGGTCATAAATTTTATTGTTTCTTAGATGGTTTTTCAGGTTATTTTCAAATACCGATAGCACCAGAAGACCAAGAGAAAACAACTTTCACATGCCCCTACAGAACTTTCGCATATCGACGCATGCCATTCGGTCTATGTAATGCACCTGCAACATTCCAACGTTGTATCGTAGCCAATTTCCATGATATGATAGAAAAGACAATGGAAGTCTTCATGGACGACTTTTCTATCTTTGGAGACTCATATGACCAATGCCTCGATAATCTTGAACGAATGCTATCCCGATGTGAGGAAACTAACATCGCCCTTAACTGGGAAAAATGCCATTTCATGGTAACAGAGGGAATAGTACTCGGTCACAAAATCTCAAGCGAAGGAATGGAAGTCGATCGAGCAAAAATAGAAACTATTTCTCGATTACCTCCACCATCCTCCGTAAGAGCAATCAGAAGTTTCTTAGGGCATGCCGGATTCTATAGAAGATTTATCAAGGACTTTTCGAAAATTTCAAGACCTCTAACAAAATTACTTGAAAAAGATGCACCTTTCATCTTTGACAAGGAATGCAATCAAGCATTTCTAACCCTCAAGGAAATGCTAGTCAATGCACCTATCATGATAGCGCCCGATTGGAAATTTCCTTTCGAGATCATGTGTGATGCAAGTGACTTTGCCGTTGGAGCAGTCTTGGGACAAAGAAAAGAAAAGCATTTCCACCCAATTTATTATGCTAGTAAAACGCTTAATGATGCACAAGAAAATTATACAACTACAGAAAAAGAATTACTAGCAGTGGTGTTTGCTTTTGATAAATTCCGTTCTTACCTTGTTCTTTCTAAAACTGTAGTCTATACAGACCATGCAGCTATCAGGTACCTCTTCAAGAAACAAGACACAAAACCCTTTTGATCAGATGGATTCTACTCCTCCAAGAATTCGACATCGAAATCAAGGACAAAAAAGGAGCAAAAAACACTGCTGCAGATCATCTCTCACGCCTAGAAGACCCAGCTTTAGAAGCGACCAGGGACGAGCAAATCAACGAAAAATTTCCCACAGAGTCCTTGGAGATGATGGAGAGTAGACAAGAACCATGGTATGCCGACTATGCTAATTATCTAGCTAGCGGTATAGTCACCAAAGGATGGCCGCATCATCAAAGAAAGAAATTCTTTGCTGATGTAAAGCATTACTTTTGGGAAGACCCTTATCTTTTCAAAATGTGTGCCGACTAGCTCATCCGAAGGTGTGTCCATGGTAATGAAGCACGAAGAATTCTCCGTCACTGTCATGAAGGTCCATACGGAGGACATCATGGTGCCGCGAGTACCGCACGAAAAGTATTTGATTCAGGATTTTATTGGCCAACCATTTACAAGGATGCGCAAAACCTTGTAAAGACATGTGATGCTTGCCAAAGATCAGGTAATATTTCTTCCAAAAACGAAATGCCTCAAAATGGCATTCTCGTTTGTGAAATCTTTGATGTGTGGGGACTCGATTTCATGGGACCTTTCCCACCGTCAAAAGGAAACAAATATATACTTGTGGCAGTCGATTATTTGTCTAAATGGGCAGAGGCCAAAGCTCTTCCAACAAATGATGGAAGAGTAGTGGTAAAATTTCTGAAAAAAATATTTTCTCGTTTCGGAACACCAAAAGCTTTGATAAGTGATAGAGGTACTCATTTTTGCAATCATCAACTCGAAAAAATATTAACAAGGTATGGGGTCTATCACCGGGTCTCAACAGCGTATCACCCTCAAACAAATGGGCAAGCCGAAGTGACTAATCGAGGTTTAAAACGAATACTTGAAAAAATCGTAGGACTAAATAAAAAGGAATGGGCTGACAAATTAGACGGCGCTTTATGGGCCTTTCGAACTGCTTATAAAACCACTATAGGCACAACCCTATATAAGCTCGTCTATGGAAAGAGTTGTCACTTGCCGGTAGAAATAGCTCACAGAGCCTACTGGGCAATAAAAAATGTAAACTTAAACTTAGAAACTGCCGGTAAAAATCGATTTTGTCAAATGAATGAATTAGACGAACTAAGAAACTATGCATATTCTAACTCCGAAATTTATAAAGAAAGAATGAAAAATTTACATGATAAATATATTAAGTCTAATGAATTTCGGGTAGGAGATCAAGTTCTATTGTTTAATTCACGACTTCGATTATTTCCTGGTAAACTAAAATCTAGGTGGTCAGGACCTTTTTCCGTCACCCATGTTTTTCCTCACGGTGCAGTAGAAATTAAAGCTCGAAATGGGATACCATTTAAAGTCAATGGCCAACGGCTAAAACTCTACCGAGGATCCATTGAGGATGAGGAAGAGGAGATCTCGCTTCAAACGGTTAACGAATAAAATCAAACATCATACCCGACATGTTACGAACAGGCAAGTGTACATCAAAAACCGGTAAGTCTTCTAACCATTTTCGAAAAAAAGGGGGGCATGCACACGAGCACAAAAAAAAAATTAAATTTTTGCTCGGCACGAGGCCGTGTCCGCTGGACACGGGGCCGTGTCGAGGCAACTGCCGGGATAAAACCCTCTTTTCATAACAGTTACCTCATTCCACACGCCCCGTTTTGCCGAAAACGCTCTGGTTCCAGGCGATTTTCCGCAGATTTTTGACGTATCAAGGTATGATTCTATCATCTTTAGTAGTTAGATTAGTTATTTGCATGTAGTTAAAACATCAAAAATTGGGGAAAAATCTAGGGTTCTTCGTGTTCATCCGGATCAAACTTCAAATTTTTGATACAATCTGTTAGTAGTAGTTTAGATTAGTGTAGTAGGAAGTAAATAAACATGTATTGTTGATAGATTCGTTCGATTTCCTACTAAAACCTCAAACCCTTGTTTTTGAACCGAAAAAGACGAAATTGGAAGGGTAAACAGTTTGTTTTGGGAAAAACGACACTTAGGGTTTCATTTTCGGGGGAAACCGCAACTACTTGGCTAAAAATTTTCAGGTTTTCGGAACCGGGACGAAAAATGAAGTTTTTAGGTTACAGACGCCTGGACACGGGGCCGTGTCCGCTGAACACGGGGCCGTGTCCAGCCCACTGTTTGCAGTTTCTTTAAAAATTTCTTTGTTTCGTACTGACTTTTGGTGTATTCTTTCAGATGTCAAAGTTCACGAGGTTCAATGCAAGCGAACTCGATGCTAGGGCGAGATATGAAATACTCCAAACAAGACCCGAGGAGTACCCTAGGCGAGCATGTACGGATTTGTTAACCATGGTGAACCAGCTAGACCGATTCAACAACATTGTGACAGGGCCACTAGCAGTTGCATTGAACACTCGGCTTCGGTCGGTGCATCAATGCACAATGGAGTTTTATAGTACTTTCGCTTTCAATTCAAGGTGTGACCCGTTTGACAATGAAGGGGTCGCATTTCGGTGTGGCGGGACAAAGTACTCGATCTCCATGGCACAGTTTGGAGCTATAATAGGACTATACAGTGAAGAGGAATCGGGAAATGAGGAAAACACCGGGGGATTACGAGACTTGGATGAGACCGAACGTCAAGCCGCATGGGCCCAAATCGGTGAAGGAATCTACAACCCTAGCAGCACCAAGAGTATTAAACTGAGGGACCCGCTATACCGCTACATTCACAGGCTCCTCACCTACTCGCTAAACCAGCGCCACGACAGTAGTGGCGTTGTAGGGTTGAAAGATTTGGTTGTCCTTCATTGCATTCACAACCGGAAGCCTCTCGATGTTCCATATCTCCTGTTACGAAACATGCATCTCAATCGCCTTGCTCGCGCTCCAACACCTATCTTCTTTGGGGGATGGGTGTACCGTCTTTTCAAGCACTTCACAAACATTCCTAGGTCCTTTGAAAGAAGCCCATGGTCGGGACGAGTTGACTACCACATTTGCTGGGCCATGAACTTACTTTATGAGGCGGAAGACGGGACGGTGAGCTTTCAAAGAACACAAGGCTATGCATGGAACCCACAAGAGGCCCTAGTTCTTCATGCACCACCTCCCCAATACCAGTACCAACCCCATGGTGATCCGGGTCAATCCTCCTCACAAGGAGGCGGTTTTCCTAACTTTCAAAGCTTACATGATCTTTTGCAGGAAAACCTCATGTGTACCAGGAACACCTACAATCTCGCCAACAACACATACCACCGGGTCGGAGCTATTGAGCGCAACATCAACGATATACAAGATGATATCGGTAGCATCCGGGAGTATATGGCGGGGCATGGGGGTGGAGGTGGAGATAGCGATGAAGACATGGAGTAGGAGGTTTGAGGGAACAAGGAGCGGGTTGATGGTGAGCCCACAGGTTTAAGTACCCCTTTTCTATCAAACAATTTATGGCCTGCGTGCCAAATGTTGAACAATTTACTTTCCTTGACTGCTTTTTATTTCCGTTTTATTTTTCTTTTACTTTATGCTTGGAGACAATTAACTGTGGTAATGTAGGATGTTTATGTTGCTTGGTGTGGTATTGAGTGATGAAACAGGTACAAACAGAGGCTTAGAGTGCTAGACCTTAGCACTCATAGGCCCAAAATGGAGAAACCGGGAGAAGAAACCTGTTTTTCAGGCTTACAGACTGTCCACACGGGGACGTGTCCAGCCGACACGCCCCCGTGTTCATCTCCCAGACCTGCTGTTTGGTTACTGACCTGCAATTATTTGCCAAACACGGGGCCGTGTCTAACCAACACGCCCCCGTGTTCACCTTCTGTAAGTTTTCGTTACTGGCAGTTCACCACGGGGTCGTGTCCAGCGGACACGGGGCCGTGTCCAGACTGCTAGTAACATAATTCTTTGCTTTTTAACACCACATTACACATCCAATCAACCTAAAAATTTATTTTTGGGACACATTGAGGACAATGTGTAATTTAAGTGTGGGGGGGGGAAGCTAACACCTTGAAATTTTGCAAGTCCTAACAACAAGCCTTACACAAAACTCTATTGGAACCGCTAAACACCCCAATTTTTTTTTTTTTTCAAAAATTTTCATTTTTTTACTTGTCTAAAGTTTAAGTTAGAAATCCTAAGATTAATAAGGTTATATTTTTACAAATTTTACAAATTTTACAACCGAGAGCGTCGTGATAACAAGAACCAACATAAGAAAATTATGAAACGACATAACAAGTCTAGTTAAAATTTGATTATATATACTTGATCACATTAAAAACCCATTCCCACAAAAGTGAGTTTTGAGCCTTTATTGAGCATACAAATTTACATCCTTAGACTAAATGCTCATTTTTTGTTTCTTGTGTGAATAGCCGCTTGGTTCTTACAACTCTAGAACTTGCCACGACGATTCATTCCCGGTCCTTACCAACTTAAACCCAAGTAAGTAAATGATGGAGGCATTAGGACTAACCATTTTTCTTTCCACACCATTATTTTTCAATTTTTTTTACCACCTACCCAAAACCCCCCTAGTTAACCCCTTTGAGCCTAAACCTTTCGTTTCTTTACCCTAAACCCTTTTTACCCACCAAAAACCCTTTTTATTTTTACCCTTTATTTTAGTAACAAGCTCGTTTTTTTCGCAAGCTCGTTCTTTTATGTGATGAAAAAAAAATGATGAAGTTAAAAACAAACAAAGCTATGCAAACAAAAGCTTGTTTGGAGAAATACTTCAAAATAAAAAGTCACTAAAAACAAAGTGTTTTACGAAAACCGACGCTTTTTACGCTTTTCGCCCTTTTACTAACCACTAACCCAACCACCCACCTTTAGCCCAAGCCTAACCCCTCACCCAAAAAGTCATCTTGATATTTACAAAGGTATAAAGTTAAAAAGGAGGAGGATTGATCGCTTGGCAAGCCTATGGTAGGCATAAGTTCCATGCCGCTCTCGAGTGATTCACTACAAAAATACACATTCGGCCGAGTGTTGAGTGATTTCTCCCGTGTGGTATGTGAACTTGTATATAAATGAAATTTAAAAAAAAAGGCATGTTATGCCCAAATAAGTAATTTATCTTATGAAAATTCTAAATAAATCATAACGAACAGGATTGTAAATAGATAAAAATAAAACCCAAAAAAATCTTGGATTCCCGACACTCTTTGACAAGCCAAAAACCTTCTCTTCTACCCATTCCATTTGGGAGTGTAAGCCACATTTAAAGAGTTTTGCTTGAGGACAAGCAAAAGTTCAAGTGTGGGGGTATTTGATGTGTGTAAAATGCAACATATAAATTACATCAAATGAGGCATAAAACTAACCCTTTTTAAGTACTAATGTTGGAAAAAGAGTGTTTTTGTCTTCCTTTTGTATTTTCAGGATTAAATGAGCTCAAATTCACAAATGAAGCAAAAAGACAGCTAATTCTAACATAAATACAAGAAAAGGAACAAAAGTAGACTGCCCGAACCCTCAACGGCATCCTCCCAAGCAAAGAAGAGAAAACAGAAGCCTGAACACGCCCCGTGCTCAGCCAGCACGGGGCCGTGCCTAAGAAGCAGCAGAAAAGACAAAACCTGTAGAAGCTTCTATTGCCCACCACGGGGCCGTGTCCAGTGAGCACGGGGGCGTGGCGAAAGTACAGTAGGCGCATTAATTGTAATTGTGCATTACAATTAATGATGAGAGAGAGTGTCAGACGGGCACGGGGCCGTGTCCAGCGGACACGGGGCCGTGTCCAGCGGACACGGGGCCGTGCCCAGCCTTTTGTTCAGCCTATAAATAGGAGTGCTTGGTTTCATTCCAACTCATCCCTTGGCACACCACCTCTCTCACACTTCACCCACCACCCACCACCACCATAACACCATCATCCACCACCATCATCCATTGTCCATCGTAGAGTGTGTGAGTCGTCTCGGGATCCAAGATTGATCGTAAGAGTTCTTGACAATCAAGGCCATGTTTGCCTAAGTCTCTTACATCACTTGGTGAAGACAAGTGTTTAGTATAATACTTTTTATTTTTAATCTTTTGCACTTTTTATTTGGTTTTGTATTAATGACTTTAATAACTAGTTGCTTATGTTGAAGGTGATCTTTCCTTATCGTTGTCTGTGGTGTCTTGGCATTATTTTACTGTCTATATAAAATAAAAGATTTTCACCATTCATATCTCCACGGTCTATATGGAGGTATGTTGGCTACCTGGTCGGGGGTTAAGGGAATGGTTTGGTAAGGGTCTTGCCCTTGTTCAGCGTTTAGAGGTCCTGCAAGGGACCTGGGTCAAATTTAGTAGGATCTCCTTCAATGCCCATAGGTATTGGATGGCGGGGATCCAAACTCTTTGACCCCCTCATAAGTTAACTAATATTAATACTATAACCCGGCTATTTAGGACTGTATCCCTGCTGACTCAGACTACTTAGCGAGGGTAACGTCACCGCCAAAAGCGGGGCCTACCACAATTTGCATTAATAACTTAATTCATTATCTTCCAATAATCCAACTCTTTAGGATTGTATCCTTGCTGACTCAAACTACTGGGTTGAGGGTAACGTCGCCTTCAAAAGAGGGGCCTACTACAATAACTAAGATAATCTCTTAAACAAGTGCAAAAGTGCGAAAATAATCAAAGGTTATACTAATACACGAGTCGGATCCAAGTGATTCATCTTGTCTATCTGTTTTTATTTTATTTTTATTTTTCAGCATTTAGTTAGTTTTTATTTTCTTAGTTTAAAAACCTTTTCTAACTTTTTGATTTGATTAGACGTTGAGGATAAACCGGTACTAAAAGCTCTTGTGTCCTTGGACGACCTCGGTATCTTACCAACACTATACTACGTCCACGATGGGTGCACTTGCCCATATGTGTGTTTAGTGTTAGTAAATATCGTGTTTTATAAATATAAAACTTGGCTAAAAGTGTAAAAAGGGCTTAAAATATATATCAAAAATATAACACACTTCACGCACATCAAGCTCGCACAGGTAACACGTTAGGCACACACACATAATATATAACACCAAATTCGCATAATTCGAGTTTCGAGTTCGATTTATGATTCGATTAGCTTGATTATTGATTGATTAACTTTATCGCAGTGTTACTTCCTACTATTCACAGTCGTAAATCGTTTCGAGTCGATTAAACATTCGATTACTTCGATTTCCTTGGATTGACAACACTTACTTCACATAATACAAAACATAAAATAGACTAATTACAGTCAAAGAAGTCAAAGTTGACTTGGACTTTGACTTTGATGTTCGAAAACACGGGGTGTTACAGATCTCGCGAAGATCAAAGCAGTTAAGAGTTGGATTACGCCTAAGAACCCGTCCGAAGTTCGTTCTTTTCTCGGACTAGCGGGCTATTATCGACGATTTATCGAAGGATTCTCTAAGATCGCTGTGCCGCTTACCGCCCTTACTCATAAAGACAAGCCTTTTGTTTGGGGAACCGAACAAGAGTCTGCTTTTCAAGCCCTCAAGCATATGCTTTGCAATGCTCCTGTTCTCACGTTGCCCGACGGAAACAACGATTTCATTGTCTATTGTGATGCTTCCAACCTTCGTCTTGGCTGTGTTCTCATGCAACGGGATAAGGTTATAGCTTACGCATCTCGTCAGCTCAAAATCCACGAGAAGAACTATACAACCCATGATCTCGAGCTAGGCGCAGTTGTTTTTGCATTGAAGATTTGGCGACACTACCTGTATGGTACCAAGTGTACGATCTTCACCGATCACATGAGTTTACAACACATCTTCAACCAGAAAGAACTTAACATGCGTCAACGCCGATGGGTAGAACTTCTTAGCGATTACGACTGTGAGATTCGTTATCACCCAGGAAAAGCAAATGTTGTTGCCGACGCACTCAGCAGACGGAGTTATTTGCTCAGTATTCGCAATACCCAAGCCCAGCATGATCTCGAAACCCTCATCCGCGAAGCCCAGCATGCTTGTTTTAACGAACGCACTTTGAAGAAAGAGAGGATCTATCATGATGGAGCTCAGCTGGTAAGCAAAGCAAATGGGATTTTCTATTATCTGGACCGAATTTGGATCCCTAAGCGGACTGATGTGTGTAAAATGCAACATATAAATTACATCAAATGAGGCATAAAAATAACCCATTTTAAGTACTAATGTTGGAAAAAGTGTGTTTTTGTCTTCCTTTTGTATTTTCAGGATTAAATGAGCTCAAATTAACAAAAGAAGCAAAAAGACTGCTAAATCTAACATAAATACAAGAAAATGATCAAAAGCGGACTGCCCGACCCCTCGGCAACATCCTCCCAAGCAAAACAAGGAAAACAGAAGGCTAAACACGCCCCGTGCTCAGCGAGCACGGGCCGTGCCCAAGAAGCAGCAGAAAAGACAAACCTGTAGAAGCTTCTATTGCTCACCACGGGGTCGTGCCCAATGAACACGGGGGCGTGCCCAAAGTAGTGCAGGCGCATTAATTGTAATTGCGAATTACAATTAATGAGGAGAGATAGTGTCAGACAGGCACGGGGCCGTGCCCAGCGGACACGGGGCCGTGCCCAGGCCTCTGTTCAGCCTATAAATAGGAGTGCTTGGATTCATTGCAACTCATCCCTTGGCACACCACCTCTCTCACACTTCATCCACCACCCACCACCATCACAACACCATCATCCACCACCATCATCCATTGTCCATCATAGAGTGTGTGAGTCGTCTCGGGATCCTAGATTGATCGTAAGAGTTCTTGACAATCAAGGCCATGTTTGCCTAAGTCTTTTACATCACTTGGTGAAAACAAGTGTTTAGTATAATACTTTTTATTTTTAATCTTTTGCACTTCTTAATTGGTTTTGTATTAGTGACTTTAATAACTAGTTGCTTATGTTGAAGGTGATTCTTCCTTATCGTTTGTCCGTGGTGTCTTGGCATTATTTTACTGTCTATATAAAATAAAAGATTTTCACCATTCATATCTTCACGGTCTATATGGAGGTATGTTGGCTACCTGGTCGGGGGTTAAGGGAACGGTTTGGTAAGAGTCTTGCCCTTGTTCAGCGTTTAGAGGTCCTGCAAGGGACCTGGGTGAAATTTAGTAGGACCTCCTTCAATACCCAAAGGTATTGGATGGCGGGGGTCCAAACTCTTTGATCCCCTCATAAGTTAACTACTATTAATAGTATAACCCGGCTATTTAGGACTGTATCCCTGCTGACTCAGACTACTTAGTCGAGGGTAACGTCACCTCCAAAAGAGGGGCCTACCATAATTTGCATTAATAACTTAATTAATTATCTTTTAATAATCCGACCCTTTAGGATTGTATCCTTGCTGACTCAAACTACTGGGTTGAGGGTAACGTCGCCTTCAAAAGAGGGGCCTACTACAATAACTAAGATAATCTCTTAAACAAGTGCAAAAGTGCGAAAATAATCAAATATTATACTAACACACGAGTCGGATCCAAGTGATTCATCTTGTCTATCTGTTTTTATTTTTATTTTATTTTTCAGCATTTAGTTAGTTTTATTTTTTTTAGTTTAAAAATCTTTTTCTAACATTTTTTATTTGATTAGACATTGAGGATAAACCGGTACTAAAAGCTCTTGTGTCCTTGGACGACCTCGGTATCTTACCAACACTGTACTACGTCCACGATGGGTGCACTTGCCCATATGTGTGTTTAGCGTTAGTAAATATCGTGTTTTATAAATTTAAAACTTGGCTAAAAAGTGTAAAAAGGGCTTAAAATATATACCTAAAATATAACACACTTCATGCACATCAAGTTTTTGGCGCCGTTGCCGGGGACACAAGGATTTTAAGAAAGCTTAAAATCGACGGCCTAATCAGTTTTTCAAAACCTTTTTAAAACGCGCGCACATTTTTCTGCATTTTAGAATAGTTTGCATTTACAGTAGCCTGAACACGGGGCCGTGCTCACTGAACATGCCCCCGTGCTGCATATTTTTAGTTAGATACCCAGATACAGAGTCTGAACACGGGGCCGTGCTCACTGAACACGCCCCCGTGTCCAACGAGACCAGTAACTTTAATTAAAACGCCCAGATACAGATCCTGAACACGAGGCCGTGTCCACTGAACAAGGGGCCGTGTCCAGCCTCTGTTTCCGTCTTTATTTTTGTTTTCTGGTCCCGAGACTCAGTTGTGGTCTGTTGAGTGATTCTTATGGATCAATACTCAGGAGGCTACAACTACACCTATGAGGAGGATGATTATATGAGAGACTATTGCACTAATTGTGGAAACCCGCACTCGGTACAATTTTGTAACTTATTTCAACCATCCACTTCATACAACCATTATGAGGAATCCAGGTACGAGCCATCGACTTCATACACACCCTATGAAGACCAAAGGTATGAACCTATTCCCTCATACTCATATTTTGATGAACCAAGGTATGAGCCTTCATACTCATACTTTGAAGAATCAAGATATGAGCCACCACCTTCATACACTTATTATGAGGAATCATGGCGTGAACAACCCACCTCATACGAGTACTATGAAGAACAAAATTTCGACCCTTATCCATCATATACTTATCATGAAGAACAATGGTGTGAACCATCTACTTCATATAAGTACTATGAGGAACCAAGGATCGAACAACCGGATTCAAGCCATGAGGATCCTGATCCTTACTCTATCACCGACATAGCCGATAGGATAATAGAAAAACTCAAATTTATCGAAAGATGCATAAAAGAATCTCGCGCAAGGGAAGAGGAGTCCCGCGCAAGAGAGGAATTAAAAAAGGAAGAAACGATAATTGAGGAATTAAAAATGGAAGAACAAATAAGTGAAAAACCGACACATGAGCTAAACAACGAAAAAGGTGAGGCCGATAACGTTAAAATCCAAGAAGAGTCTAATTTTGAAGAAATTAATCTCTTGTCACCTTCTTTTGAAAATCATTGTTTAGTAACCACTCATGCTAAGTTTTTAAAAGAGTTAAACACTAACACTAAAATTGAAGAAATGGTAAGTGTTAAGTTAACTAATGATCAAACTTCACTAATAAAAGAAGATCCTTTTGAAATTAACATTACACCGGTTCCATGTTTTTTTCAAAATTCATTTATTAGTAATGTCACCATTGATAAAGATCTTTGTGTTAACATAATGCCTAATTACATTTTTGAAAAATTAAGTATTAGTGATTTTACTCCACTTCAAATACCCATTTTTCTATCCAATCGGAAAGTAATAAAAGAAATCGGTGTAGTTGAGGATGTCTTGGTTCAAACAAATCAAATGGTTATTCCAACCGACTTTGTCATCCTCGATGACGCTCCTCTCGTCTTGGGAAAACCTTTTGTAAAAACTCATGAAGCTTTGAAAAACCGGAAATTTAACAATCTACCGCTTCAGTTAGGGGCATTCAAAAGGAGCATAGATCTTGAGCGTTCAATGAAATATCCTTTTGGCAATAATGACCCCCTAATTGAAGATGAAGATGAGCCACCCGATACAACTGAAGAAGTTGACCACTTTGTTGAAGAAGAGGTCGCCATAGAGCAAACTTTTAAAGTTCTTGATCTTGATGAGCCACAAAATAAGGTGTCTCCTAAAGACCCACCCCTTGAGCTCAAAGAACTCCCGAAAGGTTTGGAATATGCTTTTCTAGACAAAGATGGTAATTTACCTGTAATTATTTCGTCTAAATTAAGTAGCGTAGAAAAAGAAAAATTAGTTAATCTTCTTAAAAAACACAAAAATGCAATTGCTTGGAAGCTTGTAGATATTAAAGGAATAAATCCTTCCTTGTGTACGCACAAAATTTTAATGAATGATGACTACAAAACAGTAATACAACCACAACGTAGAGTAAATCTCAATGTGCAAGAAGTGGTTAAAAATGAGGTCATCAAACTACTTGCCGCCGGACTAATCTATCCTATCTCCGATAGTCCGTGGGTAAGTCCCGTCCAAGTAGTCCCGAAGAAAGGAGGTATGACGGTTATAACTAATGAAAAGAATGAATTAATACCAACAAGAACCGTCACAGGATGGAGAGTTTGTATAGACTATAGATGATTAAATGAAGCAACAAGGAAAGATCATTTTCCTTTGCCCTTCATTGATCAAATGTTAGAACGACTATCCGGTCATAAATTTTACTGTTTCTTGAATGGTTTTTCAGGTTATTTTCAAATTCCAATAGCACCTGAAGACCAAGAAAAGACGACTTTCACATGCCCCTACGGAACTTTTGCTTATCGACACATGTCGTTCGGTCTATGTAATGCACCTGCAACATTCCAACGTTGTATGGTGGCCATTTTCCATGACATGGTAGAAAAGACAATGGAAGTCTTCATGGACGACTTTTCTATCTTTGGAGATTCATATGACCAATGCCTCGATAACCTCGAACGAATGCTATCCCGATGTGAGGAAACTAACCTCGCCCTTAACTGGAAAAAATGCCATTTCATGGTAACAGAGGGAATAGTACTCGATCACAAAATCTCAAGCGAAGGAATGGAAGTTGATCTTTCTCGATTACCTCCACCCTCCTCCGTTAGAGCAATCAGAAGTTTCCTAGGGCATGCCAGATTTTATAGAAGGTTTATCAAGGACTTTTCGAAAATTTCAAGACCTCTAACAAAATTACTTGAAAAAGATGCACCTTTCATCTTTGACAAGGATTGCAATCAAGCATTTCTAACCCTCAAGGAAATGCTAGTCAATGCACCTATCATGATAGCCCCTGATTGGAAATTTCCTTTCGAAATCATGTGTGATGCAAGTGACTTTGTTGTTGGAGCAGTCTTGGGACAAAGAAAAGAAAAAAATTTCCACCCAATTTATTATGCTAGTAAAACACTTAACGATGCACAAGAAAATTACACAACTACTGAAAAAGAGTTACTAGCCGTGGTATTTGCTTTTGATAAATTCCGTTCTTACCTTGTTCTTTCTAAAACTGTAGTCTATACAGATCATGCAGCTATCCGATACCTCTTCAAGAAACAAGACGCAAAACCACGTTTGATCAGATGGGTTCCACTCCTCCAAGAATTTGATATTGAAATCAAAGACAAAAGAGGAGCAGAAAACACTGTTGCAGATCATCTTTCACGCTTAGAAGACCCAGCTTTGGAGGCAACCAGGGACGAACAAATCAACGAAAAATTTCCAACAGAATCCTTGGAAATGGTGGAAAGCAGACAAGAACCATGGTATGCCGACTACGCTAATTACTTAGCTAGCGGTATAGTTACCAAAGGATGGCCACATCATCAAACAAAGAAGTTCTTTACTGATGTAAAGCATTACTTTTGGGAAGACCCTTATCTTTTCAAAATGTGTGCTGACCAACTCATCTGAAGGTGTGTCCATGGTGGCGAAGCACGAAGAATTCTCCGCCATTGTCATGAAGGTCCATATGGAGGACATCATGGTGCCGCTAGTACCGCACGAAAGGTATTTGATTCAGGATTTTATTGGCCAACAATTTACAAAGATGCGCAAGATCTTGTAAAGACATGTGATGCCTGCCAAAGATCAGGTAACATTTCTTCCAAAAACGAAATGCCTCAAAACGGCATTCTCGTTTGTGAAATTTTTGATGTGTGGGGACTCGATTTCATGGGACCCTTCCCACCGTCAAAAGGAAACAAATATATACTTGTGGCGGTTGATTACTTGTCCAAATGGGCCGAGGCCGAAGCTCTCCCAACAAATGATGGAAGAGTAGTGGTAAAATTTCTGAAAAAATTATTCTCTCGTTTTGGAACACCTAAAGCTTTGATAAGTGATAGGGGTACCCATTTTTGCAATCATCAACTCGAAAAAATCTTAACAAGATATGGGGTCTATCACCGGGTCTCAACAGCATATCACCCTCAAACAAATAGACAAGCTGAAGTGACTAACAGAGGTTTAAAACGAATACTTGAAAAAACCGTAGGTTTAAATAAAAAGGAATGGGCTGATAAACTAGATGATGCTTTATGGGCCTTTCGGACTGCTTATAAAACCGCTATAGGCACAACCCCATATAAGCTCATCTATGGAAAAAGTTGTCATTTGCCAGTAGAAATAGCTCACAGAGCCTACTGGGCAATAAAAAATGTAAACCTAGACTTAGAAACTGCAGGTAAAAATCGATTTTGTCAAATAAATGAATTAGACGAACTAAGGAATTTTGCATACTCTAACTCTGAAATTTATAAGCAAAGAATGAAAAATTTACACGACAAATATATTAAACCTAATGAATTTCAAGTAGGAGACCAAGTTCTGTTATTTAATTCACGACTTCGATTATTTCCGGGTAAACTAAAATCTAGGTGGTCAGGACCTTTTTCCATCACCCATATTTTTCCTCACGATGCAGTAGAAATTAAAGCTCGAAATGGGATTCCATTCAAAGTCAATGGCCAACGGCTAAAACTCTATCGAGGATCCATTGAGGATGAGGAAGAAGAGATCTCACTTCAAACGGTCGACGAATAAAAAGCATCCACATCATACCTGGTATGTTACGAACAAGTGAGTATACATCGAAAGCGGTAAGTCTTTTAACCATGCTTATTAGGAAAAACGGGCACTCACACGAGCACACAAAAAAAAAAAATCAAAACTTTGCTCGGCACGGGGCCGTGTCGACGCAACTGTCGGGATAAAACCCCCTTTTCATAACAGTTACATCATTCCACACGCCCCGTTTCCCCGAAAAAGCTCTGGTCCGAGGCGATTTTCTGCAGATTTTCGACGTTACCTCTAGATCTAACAACATCAAGGTATGATTCTATCATCATTAGTAGTTAGATTAGTTACTTGCATGTAGTTAAACATAAAAAATTTGGGGAAAAATCTAGGGTTCTTGAAGTTCATCAGGATCGAACCTCAAATTTTCGAAATAATCTGTTAGTATTAGTTTAGATTAGAGTAATGGGAAGTAAATACACTTACATTGTTGATAGATTTGCCCGATTTCTTACAAAAACCCCAAACCCTTGTTTTTGAACCGAAAAAAAGATAAAACTGAAGGGGTAAACGGGTTGTTTTGGGAAAAACGGCAATTGGGGTTTCATTTTCGGGGAAAACCGCACCTACTTGGCCAAAAATTTTCAGATTTTCGAGACCGGGTCGAAAAATGAAGTTTTTTAGTAACAGACGCCTGGACACGGGGTCGTGCCCGCTGAACACGGGGCCGTGTCCAGCTAATTGTTTGCAGTTTTTCACCAAAAAACTTATCGTTTCACGCTAACTTTTTGTGTATTCCTGCAGATGGCGAAGTTCACAAGATTCAATGCCACAGAGCTCGATGCTAGGGCTAGATATGAAATACTTCAAACAAGGCCCGAGGAATACCCGAGGCAAGCGTGCACGGACCTATTAACCTTGGTGAACCAGCTCGACCGATTCAACAACCTTGTTACCGGACCACTAAGGGTTGCCTTGACCACTCGACTTCGTTCGGTACATCAATGCACTATGGAGTTCTACAGTACTTTCACCTTCACTTCAAGGTGTGACCCGTTTGACAATGAGGGGGTTGCATTTCGATGTGGTGGGACAAGGTACTCGATCTCTATGGCACAGTTTGGGGCAATAGTGGGATTGTATACGGAAGAAGATTCGGGAAATGAGGAAAACACCGGGCGATTGCGAGATCTGGATGAAAACGAGCGTCAAGCCGCATGGGCCCAAATCGGTAAAGGGCACTACAACCCGAGCAGCACAAAGAGTACTAAGCTGAGGGATCCGCTTTATCGCTACATCCATAGGCTCCTCACTTACTCTCTTAGTCAGCAACACGACAGTAGCGGTGTTGTTGGGTTAAAAGATTTGGTAGTCCTTCACTGCATCCACAACCGGAGGGCCCTCGATGTTCCATATCTCCTTCTTCGAAACATGCATATGAACCGTCTTGCTCGTGCACCAACCCCTATCTTCTTTGGGGGATGGGTGTACCGCCTCTTCAAGCACTTCACGTACATTCCTAGGTCCTTTGAAAGGAGCCCATGGTCGGGACGAGTTGATATACACATTTGCCGCGCCATGAACCTAATTTATGAGGCGGAAGACGGGTCAGTAAGCTTTCAAAGGATGCAAGGCTATGCATGGAACCCACAGGAGGCCCTGGTCCTTCACGCTCCACCTCCCCACTACCAGTATCAACCCCGTGGTGATCCGGGGCAATCCTCCTCCCAAGGAGGCGGTTTTCCTAACCTTCAAAGTTTACATGATCTTTGCAGGAAAACCTCATGTGCACCAGGAACACCTACAACCTTGCCAACAATACATATCACCGGGTTGGGGCAATTGAGCGAAGCATCACCGATATACAAGAGGACATCGGGAATATCCGGGAGTATATGGCAGGTCATGGGGACGGAGGTGATGACAGCGATGAGGATATGGACTAGGAGGTTTGTCACACCCCGATTTCCACGTGTATCACCGGTGGGCCCGGTGGGGGATTATCGTGACGTAGTTGGCAACAATATAGTCAAACCACACAATTATATGAATGCACAGCGGAAGCAAAAGATAAATATATTATATTCCGAATAAAAGTAATATCCAAGTATTACAACGGAAAGTAAGGGATCCACATGCAGATCTATAAACATTGTTCTACAGATTTTAGACGCCTAGAACTTGCAAGATTCCTTATTAATGTCCTGAGCAGCTTCCAGCCTATTACGTACTTGTACTTGTCACTAGACTTTTGAAAATACGTCAGTTTTCACTGGTAAATACACTCAACTGACTCATTTGAAAAGAGTTTAGGAAATTGATTTAGATGCACCAGGCACAAATTATTTTGACACTTTGATTAAAATGCACAGAGGCAAAATTAATCTTTTATAACTTGAGACAATCATAATTATGATCTTGTATACAGATTTACATGTTCGTTGTACGTTCAGGGCCCGATGTAGAAACCGAGTCATGATTAATAGACACATCACAAGTATAGGCCCACTGAGCGTGAGATACCGTTTCCCTTATGCAACTGTCAGGTGTATGCCTACACCCCGTGCATAAGACGTGACCATTTTATAATACAATGATGTCAAGGATATCCGGGACATGGTCATTAACCCCTAAAGGCTTTTATTTCAAACAATACAGATCAAACCGGGTTACCTCAATAACTTAATCACAATCCGATTAAATATTCAATACCCGACCAAGCGGTATTATTATACCGTATCCCAAGCCCGTATAGGGAAATAAGTTAAGAGTATTTACCTGAGCTAGCTCCTGTCTTAAAATAGCAAGAATAATAACTCAGCCGTATTCACTCAAGTAAGCGTAGGTACAATTTACCGGAAGGCTCTAGTCTAGAACGATGGTATAAATAACCAATTAGAATGCTAACGGGTCTTTAATTAAGCCTAAGCTTAGACCGGTTAGTCTTAAAGAATTGTTACGGTTTAATCGCGTGAAAGGCGAAAACCGTGAATGGAGTGTGATTTTGACCCAACAAGTTTGAAGACTTGTTTCATATGGGTATAACAATCATACTCTGGATTTTGGGGTTAAAACAATATAGTTTGACCCGTTTCGGCTAAATTATGTAGACCGGTTACATAAGCCGAACCGTGCGCGCAATAGGCGCAACGGGTAACCGTGAGAGTCTTACGCTTATTTCCTAAGTCAATATGCCTTAAAGAGGTTGTGGTATCAGTAGGATACCTTCCGTGATGCCCGTAACGAGTTTAAGTTAATATTATGCCCCGTAGGGGTGTTTCGGTCATTTTAAAGACTTTTAAAAGGGCTTTTCGAGTTCTACAGGAAATCTGAGTTTCCCGACCAGTTTATAAAGTCTAAAATACTTTAATTATTATTTAAAATCAGTGGCAACTGGAATCGGGTCAAAAGACCTTGTAGAACTCATGTTTTGGCCGAAAAGGGCATATTCGGTATTTACCGAACCGTAGCCATAACTGCAGGTTATGAGCAAGGTAAAAATTATTAAAAATCTTTAAAATTCCCAAAATATTAATTTATAACAGTGGGTAAAAGTTTTGGTGACGAAATCTTGGTTTAGATGGGCGTTATGCTAATTGCGCCGTTTATTACAAAAGTTTATTTTAATTGCGCTAATTAGCATAACTCTCATTCTAGACCTCGGATTGACGTGAAACTTTAAGGACATGCTTATAATTTATTAAACTCATCATTCATGCAAATATTCTAAATCAACACAATTTAATCACAAGCATAACATTATTAGTTTCGAGAACATGTAAAACTAGATATTTTGGGGAGTAGCATAAATAAAATAATAAAATAAATCAACACTAAATACTAATGTTGTCTATGTGTGCATGTGCATGGTAATTATGAAAATTTCAATTATGTGTAACATATGAATTAATGTGCATGCGGACGTGTATGTTTGCCGGTATACGTGTAGACATAAGGACTTTCTACGAAACTTGGAAAGTTTCTATAAATAGGGAATTTTCTTTCAAAACATTTGCTTACTGCCTTCTCTCTAGAAATTGCTAACTTTCTTTCTCTCTCTTTAAAAATCTATATTTTTTAATAATAATAAAGCGCTGCCCCGTTTTAAGTGTTGTAACCCCTGGTCATTGCGTCAATACCTTGTCCGATTGATTTAGGACCCACCAACGCATGTCAAGGCTCTGCCCGACTAAGTACTGATGCGTGTCAGTGTGTATATATTTTAGGTATATATTTTAAGCCCTTTTACACTTTTTTAGCCAAGTTTTAAATTTATAAAACACGATACTTACTAACACTAAACACACATATGGGCAAGTGCACCCATCGTGAGCGTAGTATAGTGTTGGTAAGATACCGAGGTCGTCTAAGGACACAAGAGCTTTTAGTACCGGTTTATCCTCAACGTCTAATCAAATAAAAATGTTAGAAAAAGGGTTTTTAAACTAGAAAAAAATAAAAATATACTAAAATGCTGAAAATAAAAATAAAAGTAAAAACAGATAGACAAGATGAATCACTTGGATCTGACTCGTGTGTAGTGTAACCTTTGATTATTTCCGCACTTTTTCACTTGTTTAAGAGATTATCTTAGTTATTGTAGTAGGCCCCTCTTTTGAAGGTGACGTTACTCTCAATCCAGTAGTTTGAGTCAGCAAGGATACAATCCTAAAGGGTCGGATTATTGAAAGATAATTAATTAAGTTATTAATGCATAATGTGGTAGCCCCTCTTTTGAAGGTGACGTTACCCTCGGCTAAGTAGTCTGAGTCAGTAGGGATACAGTCCTAAGTATCCGGGTTAAAGTTTTAATAGTAGTTTAACTTATGAGAGGGTCAAAGAGTTTGGACCCCCGCCATCCAATACCGTTGGGTATTGAAGGAGGTCCTACTAAATTTGACCCAGGTCCTTTGCAGGATCTATACACTGAACAATGGCAAGACTCTTACCAAACCATTCCCTTAACCCCCGACCAGGTAGCCAACATACCTCCATATAGACCGTGGAGATATGAATGGTGAAAATCTTTTATTTTATATTGACAGTAGAATAATGTCAAGACACCACGGACAAACGATAAGGAAGAATCACCTTCAACATAAGAAACTAGTTATTAAAGTCATTAACATATAACCAATTAAAAAGTGCGAAAAGATTAAAAATAAAAAGTATTACACTAAACACTTGTCTTCACCAAGTGATGTAAGAGACTTAGGCAAACATGGCCTTTGATTGTCAAGAACTCTTACGATCAATCTTGGATCCCGAGATGCTCTAAATCGTGCGTCGTATAGTTCCGTTCGTGAACCTTGAGTTGGCGCGAAGCATAAGCAATGACCTTGTCACGCTGCATTAACACACATCCAAGACCCTGAATGGATGCATCACAATAAACCACGAAATCGTCCGTGCCCTCTGGCAATGAGAGGATAGGTGCACTGCAAAGTCTATCCTTCAAGTGCTGAAAAACAGCTTCCTGAGTATTACCCCAACGGTAGGTGACACCCTTCTATGTCAGTAGCGTAAGCGGCTGTGTGATCTTTGAAAAGTCCTTGATAAACCGTCTGTAGTATCCCGCCAAACCCAAGAATTGGCGGATTTCAGTTGGTGTACGCGGTGCAGGCCAGTTTCTGATCGAATCTACCTTGGATAGATCGACATGGATCCCATCCTTGTTTACTACGTGGCCTAGAAAGTGGACTTCACGAAGCAAGAAGTCACATTTCGAAAGCTTAGCGTACAGCTGTTCCTTTCGTAGGAGTTCCAAAATGAGTCGTAGATGCTTCTCGTGCTCCTCCTGACTCTTGGAGTAGATCAGGATGTCGTCAATAAACACTATCACAAATCTGTCTAAGTACGGCTTGCACACCCTGTTCATCAGATCCATAAATACGGCAGGCGCATTTGTTAACCCAAATGGCATAACAAGAAACTCGTAGTGACCGTAGCGAGTTCTGAATGCGGTTTTGGAGACGTCCTCATCCCGGACTCTCAGCTGATGATACCCTGACCTCAAGTCTATCTTGGAGTAGTAACTCGACCCCTGCAACTGGTCGAATAAGTCGTCTATACGCGGAAGAGGATAACGGTTCTTCACCGTCACCTTGTTGAGTTCACGGTAGTCGATGCACATCCTGAAAGTGCCATCCTTCTTTTTCACGAAAAGTACTGGAGCTCCCCAAGGTGATGAGCTTGGACGAATAAAGCCCTTTTCCAAGAGCTCTTGTAGCTGCTTCGACAGTTCTTCCAGTTCGGTTGGAGCTAAACGATACGGTGCACGGGCTATTGGTGCTGCTCGAGGAGCTAACTCAATCTGGAATTCGACTTGGCGGTGAGGCGGTAAACCGGGTAAATCTTCAGGAAACACCTGAGGAAAGTCACGTACAACTGGAATATCCTCCAGCTTCTTTTCCTTTGCTGATGCGTCAGTGACAAGTGCCAGAATTGCAGTGTGCCCCTTTCGTAAACATTTCTGCGCCTTTAAGAAGGAGATGATGCCAACCACAGCACCGCTCTTGTCGCCTTGAACTTCGAGTGGTTCCTGACTAGAGCGAGGAATACGAATGATCTTTTCCTTGCATAAAATCTCTGCGTGATGTTGGGATAACCAATCCATACCGATGACGACGTCGAAACTACCCAAAACTATGGGTATAAGATCAATCGTGAAGGTCTGACCAGCTAAGACGATGCTACAACCCTTGATTACATGTGCGGCTTCTACACTTTTACCATTCGCTAATTCTGCGACATGTTTGGTGTTTAGGGGTGTTGGTGTACGTTTTAACAATTTACTCATTTTCAAGGACATATAACTTGTATCAGCACCCGAATCAAATAAGACAGTAACATAAATATCGTCGACAAGAAACTTACCCATAACCACATTGGGATCATTCATTGCGTCGCCCCGACCTAGCACAAAAGCACGACCCCGAGCTTCGTTGCCATTGTTGTTGTTGTTTCCCCCGTTGTTGTTGTTCCCGTTGCCCAGGTTATTGTTATTGTTGCGATTCTGGTTCTGGTTCAATTGAGGGCAATCACGTTTGAAGTGGCCTTCAGCCCCACACTGGAAACATCCCCGGTTTCCACGCTGTGGCTGCTGCTGCTGGTTCTGTGGAGCTGGCGGTGGGACTTGCTGGTTCTGATTTGCTGGCCGTGAGCTTCTACAATCCTTAGCCTCATGACCCATCTTGAGGCATCTTTGACAACGTTCCCTGCGACACCTTCCACTGTGGTGTTTGTTGCACCTACTACACCATGGGTGAATTCCCCGATATCCACCCTGCCCCTGCCCGCCTGATGATTGCTGATTCGGACTCTGGTAGTCATTTGTCTTGCGCTGCTATGCTTGAGACTGAACAGAAACTGATCCCTTGCTGGAATCCCCCTCCCATTTTATCTTGTTGTCATTGGGAGTAGCAGAAATAGTGACAGCAGTAGTGGTAGCACTGATGCGTTTTGGCAGCTTGTTCTGTTCCACTGCCTGATCGGTGAGTCGATGAGCAAGACGCTGAATGTCTTGGATGTTGTTGAGGTTAGCCGACGTCACGTGGCTCTAAATCTCTGGCGCAAGCCCCTTGAGATACAACTCAATGCGCTTAACTGGAGGGTTCACCATCGTTGGACACAAGATGGCCAGTTCGTTTGACCGTTTAGTATAAGCTTCGATTTCTGACCCCGTCATTTTCAGATGATACAGCTCCACCTCCAACTTGTGGATGTCATCTTGCGTGCAATATTCTCGTTTGATCAGTTCTTTGAAATCTTCCCAGGGTGTGGCGTTAGCAGCTGCCAACCCTAAGATCTGAACTTGGGCGTTCCACCAAGTTAGCGCAATCCCTTCCAACGTGCCAGTGGCGTACTTGACCCTGCGAGCCTCAGGGCATTCGCACATCTCAAATACCGACTCGAGCTTCTCAAACCAATGGAGGAGTCCCACTGCCCCCTCGGTGCCACTGAAAGTGCTTGGACGACAGTCCATGAAGTTCTTGAATGTGCAGACAGGTTGTGGAGCGTTTTGACCTGCTGGTGCAGCTGCAAGTGCCGCAGCTACTCGTTCATTGATAAGTGCCGTCAACTGGGCTTGAGTCATGTTCACACGTCCAGACATGATCTTCATAGTAAAAGTAGTGTAAGTGAGAAAGGTTCGCGAGTAGTGCGATGACAGAAGAGTGTAACCACATAGGTGTTCTCATGTAGTGACGCATAGTAGGCAATGTAATCTAAGCATACTACGAGCAAAGTTCTATATAGTTCTAGCAAGCAGGTAATAAACATAAACCTTATTACCTAGGATGTTGAGTCTTGCACGTGGAGCGAACCGTCGTTGTGGATCGTTGAGAGCACTGTTCTGGTCATAGTCTGGTTTTAATAAAAACGTTTTTCCCATATTAAAACCAAGTTCTCTATAACCAATGGCTCTGATACCAATCTGTCCCACCCCCAAAATCCACACGCGGAGTACCACCGCTTGGAGGCGTGACATGACCAGGATCAAGCCACCAATCATATCGAACATAGCATCTAATATTAAAAGTAGTTAATGTAATTCATCACAACATGATTGATGTTCAACAAAACGTAAATTAAGTAGCGGAAGCATAATATGAAAACCCAAAGTAAAGTTATAAGTTCAATTGTTTATCATAACGTCTACGATCCGTATCCCACAACGACCTGCTCCTCCTTGTGCAAGCTCCATAAGTACCTAAGGTCCTGCAAGGCATGCAGCAGAGAGTCAACAACTAGTTGAGCGAGTTCACAGTTAATAGTTCAGAAATAGTATAGTGTGAGTAGTAGTATGTTCGTTCGTTATGTCATGTATCGTATTAGTTTCCATCGCGGCCTCCCAGGCAGGTATGCGAAGATATTAGGGGATGTTTTCCCAAGTATTCTAGACTAGGTTTATTTGTATCGCGCCCCCCAGGCAGGTGTGCGAAGATTAGTAAATTTAGTTCGCGGCCTTCTAAGGCAGGTGTGCGAAGTCAGTCATAATATCGCGGCCAACCCTTGGCAGGTGTGCGAAGATCAGTTCAATAAGTGTTACTGGTCTAGCCGTATCTTATCGTTAGGTTCTACCATCTGAGTATATACAAATAGTCATCCAATCCCGTTCCCACCCGGGAACCCCATGCCTTGGCTGTGTGAACTCACCTTGGGTTGCTCGGCAGATACACAGTAAAGTTCAATTAAGCTGTTAGCGATCAACCACGTCCTAGCATGGTTATTATACAAGTCAGGTTCTTATTCAAGTATAGCACGTATGTCCTACACGTATTGTACACAAGTATAAACATGGCATGCACAAGTATTCGTAGCAGTTCAATAGCAATCCGTTACGGTCAACTTTTAGGCGAATGACGGGAATGCGCAAAAGACTCGGATAACTCATGAACCGATCACAGAGGTTCATTCCAATATGTGACCTGGTCCTAAGAGAGTCCTAAGGCATATCTATACCTCACTAAGACGGGTCAGAACTGAAGTCAAAACAAAAGTCAAACTTTTGCGACATTCGGCTCCGAACCGGTTCAATATAGCAAATGGTCGATTCAAACGAGCGCAAACAAGTTTATATACTTATTATCATGTTTTATGATTATCAAAACAGGTTTCATATCATTTATATCATAGATTATGCAAGAATCGTTAAAATGGAATTCTGTTGACTTTTTATGCATTCGTTTGACTCGATTTTTGACATAGTTAGAGTGGTGATCGTGGGGAACCCTTTCAGAGGTTTATTACCCACATAATTACCAACACATAACCATTTTTGATTCGACATAAGACTGAGCTATTAAGGATTTATCTTGAAGTCAAACCGTAGTTACGACGGTTTGATTTTTAGCTATATTACTAAGTAAAACTAAACCACAAAGGATTTAAACGACTTACAGAAGCTTGAACACGAAATAGGATGCTAGAATACAGCTTGGAAGCTCCAGAGATGATCAAGAGAAAGTGTTTGAGGTGTGGTGAAACTTATGCACATAACATGCCTATTTATAGCAAAGTTTTCATCACAACTTTTGACACACAGGTCCCCCAACTATCCACAACCTTCCAACATGAGTTCCTAATGCTTAGGGGTTGTTTAGGGACCAATTGGCAGGGTTTAAATGCATCTCATGGCGTTTAGAAGGCTGAACAGCCAATTTGAGCATGTTTCTGCATCTGGGCGCCTGACGCGGCCCGCATGGAAGATCCATGCACTTTGTACGCGGGTCGCCTGAGTTCAACATCAAGCGCGTACAATTTAGGAGGCTCGCGGCCCGCCTCAACTTAACCCAAAATGCAACGCGGCCCGCAAGAGGGTTATTTTTCAAAGATTTTAAATCTTTTGTAATGATGACTAAATCTTTGTAATAAATAACAAAATCTTTAGTAATTATTAATGAAATCTTTAGTAATCATTAACTTGACCTTTCGGGTTTTGAAGGGGTAACAAAATCTTTAGTAATTAATAATGAAATCTTTAGTAATCATTAACTTGACCTTTCGGGTTTTGAAGGGGTAACAAAATCTTTAGTAATTAATAATGAAATCTTTAGTAATCATTAACTTGACCTTTCGGGTTTTGAAGGGGTAACTTTGCGATTTGGCCCTTGATTATTTACAACTAAGCGCCTCGTGTTATTTACTCGCTTAGTTAAGTCCCTGGTTAGTTTATTTAATTATTCTGAAAGCCTTAACTTTCATTATTGACGCTTTTAACCCTTCTCATACGAATTCGATCGTAATTTCTCGTTTTAAAGCGGAACTTCGCAGAATTTATACAATATATTCTAGTGAGTGTATAATACTGTTACAAAGCCTCGGGAGCGTTAAAGGGTCACTCAGAGGTATAATTAAACATGTTGACACGGTTAACCCCTGTAGCTTGTAATCTCTCACTTTCTTCCGCGTTTCGTTTCCGTACGATCCATGATTTATTCGTTTGAAGGTACAAGCACCATTTAGGGTTACTACACAGTATATTTACCCTTGCTTGACATTTATAACCCTCGAATTTATATATTTTCAAGGTTTGTCAAATTTAGTCCTTTATTTAATATTTAATGCCACGTGTAAACTTATGACACGTGTTAACACATTATTGGACCCAAAATTTCGAGGTGTTACATCCTCACCCCCTTAAAATAAATCTCGACCTGAGATTTACTCAAATAAATAGGGGTACTTTTCTTTCATTGTGGCTTCGACTTCCCACGTATATTCGGGACCTCTACGAGCATCCCATTTGACTTTTACAATCGGTACGTGCTTTCTTCGAAGCTTTTTCCACCTGTCGATCTTCAATTGACAAAGGCTTTACTACAAACTTCAAGCTCTCATCTACATGCACATCTGTGTGCGGGACCACCAATGAATCATCGGCGAAGCACTTCTTTAGATTGCAGATGTGGAACATATTGCGAATTCCATTGAGCTCTTCTGGTAAGTTCAACTTGTAGGCAACCGGTCCGACACGTTCGATAACCTTGAAAGGTCCTACGTATCTCGGGCTTAGCTTGTCTTTCTTACCAAAACGCATCACCCCATTCCAGGGTGATACTTTAAGCAACACTTTATCACCTATTTTGAAGTGAAAAGCTTTACGCTTTTGGGTCTACGTAATTCTTCTGCCTATTTCGGGAAACTTTGAGATGGTCACGAATCTGAACAATCTTGTTCATTGTTTCGAACACTATCTCTGGTCCGGATAATTGGACATCTCCGACTTCCGCCCAACAGACAGGCGCTCTACATTTTCTACCGTATAATGCCTCGAAAGGCGCAACCTTAATGCTGGTATGGTAGTTATTGTCGTAGGAGAATTCGATTAGTGGTAGGTTCTTATCCCAACTACCACCCAAATCGATAGCACATGTACGTAGCATGTCTTCTAACGTTGGAATAGTACGCTCTCTCTGACCGTCTGTCTGAGGATGGTAAGCCGTACTAAAATTCAAACATGAGCCTAAAGATTGTTGGAAATTCTTCCAAAATGCGATGTGTATCTTGTTATCTCTGTCAGAGATAATGGACACAAGCATGCCATGCAAGGCTACGATCTTATCAACGTATAACTGGGCTAACATGTCGGAGCTATAAGTCTCCTTGATGGGTAAGAAATGAGCCGACCTAGTCAGTCTGTCGACTATAACCCATATCGTGTCATTTCCTTTCCTCGTTTTGGGTAACTTGGTAATAAAATCCATTGTTACCCATTTCCACTTCCATTCAGGAAGTTTAGGCTATTGTAGCATGCCAGACGGCTTTTGATGCTCAGCTTTGACTTGCGTACAAGTCAAGCATTTGGCTACATAAGCGGCTACAGACTTTTTCAGGCCTATCCACCAACAATTTGCCTTTAGATCCTGGGCATCTTATGGCAATTCTTAGTTGTTGCTTAATTGGGGTTGCGGTAATTACTATATAAGCAATGTGAACCGTCTTTCTTATTTAATAATATAAAACTTTCAGAATATTGAGTGAGGCTATATGAGCCTACATCTTAAACCCTACTTAATCAAGGTTTCGATTGTTCTATAAGCAATATGGAGTTTTCGTAATACTCCAGCCCACAGCGGGATGTTAAAATTAATTCTATCTGCCTTCCAGGAGGTAAGCAGGGAAAACTTATGAGAAGATAATCTAGATACAGGGAGACTACCGAGATTTTTCATATCTCAGGCTCCAGTTCATTCATTATTGTTTGTGCCAAACAAGTGACACATATAAGTCCACGAATTTCCAATTCGGGAACATTTACTTGGGCAATTCCATTCTGGATATCTTCTTTGAATACTACTAGTCGACTTTAGTACAATATGACCATTGGGATATCTCAGGGGTTCCATGTATTAAACCTCCATACTGATCAGGCATGGAAATAATCTATGGGACACATTAGGATACGCCAATCCTCATATGGTACTTTTATCAAACATAGTTTGGCATTCGCAGGCGATAGAAAAACAATGAAAGAAGAAAATAATTAAAATAACATATGTTGTTGTACTCTATGCGAAGAAAGAGTACTTTTAGATTTTTCAGAAGGATTTCTTGCCGATACGAAAAGAATTGGTTACTAAGGTTCCCTTGGTAAATTATACCTTGCGGATAATATAAAAGTTTGCTAAGCTTATGGTTTATGAAGATTTATGATTGCCTGTATTAAATCAGGACACTTAGCGGAAATTATCATTGGAAAAAGGATGATGAACATACTTGATGACATCGTAAACTGCCTTTTGGCGTTCATTAGGTGAGTTCAGGCATTTCTTCCTTTAGCCCTTCCCAGGCTTAGCTGCACCCTCTTGGGCAGCTTTATAGTATCTATCTCTACTACGGTCTTACTTACCACAGCTGTGATAGACTGTATTCCTCAGGTCCCTACATTCCGGGGAAATGATGACTGTTCCTTAGCAGATGTCACACTGCCTGGGTTTTGGTTCTATTCGACACTGCCCCTAATGTCTTTGCTAGCAATTCTTACATACAGGCTCTTACCGAACCTTCGTTGCTTTTTATTAAGCCTGTATTCGCTCTCTTTCTTAGATTTATGGGAGTTATCTTCCTCCTTTGGTTCGTCCTTCATATACGAAGTGTGAACCAAACTCTTTTCATGAGCAATTGGACATGGTCTTGAATGAAATTCAGAGCGAGGAGCATTCGGCCCTTGGATTATTTCATGAGCTTTCCATGGTCCTTCCAACTGCTGCGTAACCACAGCCAGGAGATCAACTCCATTAATTTTGAGGTTTACGTTTGTAATCTTTCGTCGCATTAATAGTATTGCGACTGTCGTCTACCTCATCCGAGTTTTCCATACTCGAAACTTGGTACTAATCACCAAGATTTAACAATTATTAGTCATCATTCTGATGACCTGACTTAGATTAGCCACGACATTCATAAGCCGTATGGGTCATTCTGTTCTGAACATTCTTAGTGAATGCTATCTGGATGTATATCTATTACATTTAGCTTAGGTCACAAAAGGACCATCAATGGCCTTTAAGGTTTGGAGCTAGTCCAATATCTGCTTGACAGGGGACCATAATGTCACAACTGTCTTTGTCACAAGGACGTTTATAAATAGCTCAAAGGCTATCCTTACATGGCCTTGGTTATATATATGTATATACATAAATGGCACAGAAGCCTGTCGCGAGGGACGTAGAAAGATATGGCGATAAGCCTAGTCTTGAAGGATATAAGTAATCATATGGCACGAAGGCCTTGTCGTAATGACATTTAGATGTGGCACAAATGGCCTTGTCTCCAGGACGTCATAGGACCTGGCACTAAGGTCTGTCACCAGTGATGTTAACATTTAATATGTTAACTTGTCACGAACGACGTATTAAAGCACGGAGGCTAGTTATAGGTGACTTGTAAAATAAATTGTGGGTTTGTCACAAGGACATCAATTCATAGGTTGTAATCTTATTAGATCAGGAGTCTTAAGGCTTGAACATAGTCCTTCACCTTTGGACAGGGAGTCATAGACTACAACTGTCATCGTCTTGACAGGCGATTTTATTGACAGGAAGGTAAACCAATTAACATCACTCGTGGATGTCTATCTATAATTATCGTATCTACCGATATTAGTCATGATCACATCGATCGCAGGGACTATTAGGTTTAGGTATAATCACCATTTTGAACATGGGATCATAAAGATCACTACTATCTTTGTCTTACCGACACTACAATAAAGTATAGCCCGTAGGCATTTCATCTCGAGGGATGTTAATATTATGATCATCATATCGATGCTACTAGTCAGGATTGCAATGATAGTATAGACTATAGGGTTTGAGTATAGCTCACCCCCTTGGGCAAAGAATCACAAAAGATTACGACTGCCTTGTCTCAATTGGATAATATAATATGGCCCTTTAGGCAAAACATCATTAAGGATGCTTATAATGGATTCATCATTTTAGATGATATAAGTCAGGATTGCATTAATCATATTGACTATTTGGCTTGAGCATAGCTCACCACCTTTAGACAAGGAATCATAAAGACCACAATGTCAATGTCTCATATGGGCAATTTATTATAGCCCGCAGGCATATCCCTTTTAAGGGATATTTATGGTATGATCATCTTTTCAGATGGTATTAGTTGAGATCGTATGGTCTCTACCAACTATTATGCTTGGACGTACTCCAATTTCTTTAGACAGGGTCAAGGACCACCACTGTCGTTGTCTTATCGGACGACAAATTTAGCTCGTAAGCGCTTCATCACTAGCGGATGTTTATAACATGATCATCTTATAGGATGATATAAGCCGTGATTTCTAAATCATTAGGCTAGATAAGGAATTGGGAAGAATCCAATATAAGGATGACTGTTGTGATTTTCTCTAATCACATTTGTTAAGAGTGCTAACATGTTCTTAAGTGTTAACAAGGATCTGAATCCCTTGAGTAGGTTTTACCATCTTGGCCGCATAGGCTAGGTTTTACCTTTAAGATTCTTTTTAAACTGCATACTGGCAGAGAAGGAAGGATATTTATTTTACTCAGGATTTTTATCATAAATCCTAATTTAAAAGTTAATACTAGCACAAATGGCCTAGTCGCGTAGACAAGTTTAATTTATAAGCCATGATTTCGGAGAATCGAGGCATTAAGGTTTGAATCAAAGTTCATTACCTTTTCTTGACAGGGAGTTGTAGGCTACCACTGTCTTTAGTCTCAGAGGACATTAACTATAGCCCGTAGGTACTTCCCTTACAGGGGATGTTTGTTACGGAATTGCCCCATAGGGACATTTACTAACCATGGTAAGCAGAGACCATATTTGGTTAATTTATTAATCATATTTATTTAGGATTTCTATTATAATTTATCCTAATTATAAAACATTAGCAGTTCTATTAGTGGCACCCATTGGCCTGGTCACAAGGACAATTTTAATTTATAAGCTAGGAATCCAGAGAATCAAAGCCTTGAGGTTTGAACCTAGTTCATTACCTTTTTCTGACAGGGAGTCATAGACTACCACTGCCTTTTGTCTTATATGACAATTAGTATGGCCCGTAGGCACTATATCACTATTGGATGTCTAATAAGTTTGGCCCGTAGGCACTACATCACTAATGGATGTTTAATAAGTTTGGCCCGTAGGCACTACATCACTAATGGATGTTTAATAAGTTTGGCCCGTAGGCACTACATCACTAATGGATGTTTAATAAGTTTGGCCCGTAGGCACTACATCACTAATGGATGTTTAATAAGTTTGGCCCGTAGGCACTACATCACTAATGGATGTTTAATAAGTTTGGCCCGTAGGCACTACATCACTAATGGATGTTTAATAAGTTTGGCCCGTAGGCACTACATCACTAATGGATGTTTAATAAGTTTGGCCCGTAGGCACTACATCACTAATGGATGTTTAATAAGTTTGGCCCGTAGGCACTACATCACTAATGGATGTTTAATAAGTTTGGCCCGTAGGCACTACATCGCTAATGGATGTTTTAAAAATGATCATCTTTATTGACGATTTAACCCATGATTTATAAATCACTAATTTGGGTTTTGGAATCCATAGAAGGATTCTCTTATAGGAATGACGCGTGCGATTTTTAACGAATCACATCTGCCATGGATGTTTACATGATCACAGAGGTTATCTGGAATTCTGAATCTTTTAATCAGGTCTTACCATCTTGGCCGGGTCTAAAAAGACACCTGGCTAGGTCTTGCCCTTTTTAGATTTTGCCATTTTATTATAATGGTAGATTTTGCAATAGGAAATATTATTTTTTCCATTTATTTAATATTCTTGTTTAGAATGAAAGTTTAAATTTAATCATTCCACTATATAAAAATATAAGGTTGCCCTAAGCGGGACTTGAAAATAATAATGTTGTCCTCGAAGGGACTGAAAGGTAAATATGTTCTTATAAAGACTTATTAAGGAAACGATCTTCAGCAAGAGGAGTTTCTTCTTCATTCATTTCCTGAATGCTTTCTCCTTGGTTGCATGTTTCATCCTGGTCGTGGTACGAAGCTCAGCAGTTCAAGACTCCGGATGTGGAGACTTCCTATTACAGCTCCTTCACTTGGCGACGTATAAAAATTTGGAAGCAGAATTTCCAGATCAGAATTTAGAATATTCCTATGTTAAGTCTAGACTCGAACATGTGCAATTGTGTCATTGAGATTAAACACATAAGGATAGTGTTTAATTCACTCAATGTTGGCTCTGATACCAACCTGTCACACCCCGATTTCCACGTGTATCACCGGTGGGCCCGGTGGGGGATTATCGTGACGTAGTTGGCAACAATATAGTCAAACCACACAATTATATGAATGCACAGCGGAAGCAAAAGATAAATATATTATATTCCGAATAAAAGTAATATCCAAGTATTACAAAGGAAAGTAAGGGATCCACAGGCAGATCTATAAACATTGTTCTACAGACTTTAGACGCCTAGAACTTGCAAGATTCCTTATTAATGTCCTGAGCAGCTTCCAGCCTATTACGTACTTGTACCTGTCACTAGACTTTTGAAAATACGTCAGTTTTCACTGGTAAATACACTCAACTGACTCATTTGAAAAGAGTTTAGGAAATTGATTTAGATGCACCAGGCACAAAATATTTTGACACTTTGATTAAAATGCACAGAGGCAAAATTAATCTTTTATAACTTGAGACAATCATAATTATGATCTTGTATACAGATTTACATGTTCGTTGTACGTTCAGGGCCCGATGTAGAAACCGAGTCATGATTAATAGACACATCACAAGTATAGGCCCACTGAGCGTGAGATACCGTTTCCCTTATGCAACTGTCAGGTGTATGCCTACACCCCGTGCATAAGACGTGACCATTTTATAATACAATGATGTCAAGGATATCCGGGACATGGTCATTAACCCCTAAAAGCTTTTATTTCAAACAATACAGATCAAACCGGGTTACCTCAATAACTTAATCACAATCCGATTAAATATTCAATACCCGACCAAGCGGTATTATTATACCGTATCCCAAGCCCGTATAGGGAAATAAGTTAAGAGTATTTACCTGAGCTAGCTCCTGTCTTAAAATAGCAAGAATAATAACTCAGCCGTATTCACTCAAGTAAGCGTAGGTACAATTTACCGGAAGGCTCTAGTCTGGAACGATGGTATAAATAAACAATTAGAATGCTAACGGGTCTTTAATTAAGCCTAAGCTTAGACCGGTTAGTCTTAAAGAATTGTTACGGTTTAATCGCGTGAAAGGCGAAAACCGTGAATGGAGAGTGATTTTGACCCAACAAGTTTGAAGACTTGTTTCATATGGGTATAACAATCATACTCTGGATTTTGGGGTTAAAACAATATAGTTTGACCCGTTTCGGCTAAATTATGTAAACCAGTTACATAAGCCGAACCGTGCGCGCAATAGGCGCAACGGGTAACCGTGAGAGTCTTACGCTTATTTCCTAAGTCAATATGCCTTAAAGAGGTTGTGGTATCAGTAGGATACCTTCCGTGATGCCCGTAACGAGTTTAAGTTAATATTATGCCCCGTAGGGGTGTTTCGGTCATTTTAAAGACTTTTAAAAGGGCTTTTCGAGTTCTACAGGAAATCTGAGTTTCCCGACCAGTTTATAAAGTCTAAAATACTTTAATTATTATTTAAAATCAGTGGCAACTGGAATCGGGTCAAAAGACCTTGTAGAACTCATGTTTTGGCCGAAAAGGGCATATTCGGTATTTACCGAACCGTAGCCATAACCGCAGGCTATGAGCAAGGTAAAAATTATTAAAAATCTTTAAAATTCCCAAAATATTAATTTATAACAGTGGGTAAAAGTTTTGGTGACGAAATCTTGGTTTAGATGGGCGTTATGCTAATTGCGCCGTTTATTACAAAAGTTTATTTTAATTGCGCTAATTAGCATAACTCTCATTCTAGACCTCGGATTGACGTGAAACTTTAAGGACATGCTTATAATTTATTAAGCAAGGTTCTGGTCCGTTCACGTATCCGAAATACTCGTTTTAATTTCAAAAGGCCGTTACGGTCAACTTTTAGGCGAATGACGGGAATGCGCAAAAGACTCGGATAACTCATGAACCGATCACAGAGGTTCATTCCAATATGTGACCTGGTCCTAAGAGAGTCCTAAGGCATATCTATACCTCACTAAAACGGGTCAGAACTAAAGTCAAAACAAAAGTCAAACTTTTGCGACATTCGGCTCCGAACCGGTTCAATATAGCAAATGGTCGATTCAAACGAGCGCAAACAAGTTTATATACTTATTATCATGTTTTATGATTATCAAAACAGGTTTCATATCATTTATATCATAGATTATGCAAGAATCGTTAAAATGGAATTCTGTTGACTTTTTATGCATTCGTTTGACTCGATTTTTGACATAGTTAGAGTGGTGATCGTGGGGAACCCTTTCAGAGGTTTATTACCCACATAATTACCAACACATAACCATTTTTGATTCGACATAAGACTGAGCTATTAAGGATTTATCTTGAAGTCAAACCGTAGTTACGACGGTTTGATTTTTAGCTATATTACTAAGTAAAACTAAACCACAAAGGATTTAAACGACTTACAGAAGCTTGAACACGAAATAGGATGCTAGAATACAACTTGGAAGCTCCAGAGATGATCAAGAGAAAGTGTTTGAGGTGTGGTGAAACTTATGCACATAACATGCCTATTTATAGCAAAGTTTTCATCACAACTTTTGACACACAGGTCCCCCAACTATCCACAACCTTCCAACATGAGTTCCTAATGCTTAGGGGTTGTTTAGGGACCAATTGGCAGGGTTTAAATGCATCTCATGGCGTTTAGAAGGCTGAACAGCCAATTTGAGCATGTTTCTGCATCTGGGCGCCTGACGCGGCCCGCATGGAAGATCCATGCACTTTGTACGCGGGTCGCCTGAGTTCAACATCAGACGCGTACAATTTAGGAGGCTCGCGGCCCGCCTCAACTTAACCCAAAACGCAACGCGGCCCGCAAGAGGGTTATTTTTCAAAGATTTTAAATCTTTTGTAATGATGACTAAATCTTTGTAATAAATAACAAAATCTTTAGTAATTATTAATGAAATCTTTAGTAATCATTAACTTGACCTTTCGGGTTTTGAAGGGGTAACAAAATCTTTAATAATCATTAACTTGACCTTTCGGGTTTTGAAGGGGTAACAAAATCTTTAGTAATTAATAATGAAATCTTTAGTAATCATTAACTTGACCTTTCGGGTTTTGAAGGGGTAACTTTGCGATTTGGCCCTTGATTATTTACAACTAAGGGCCTCGTGTTATTTACTCGCTTAGTTAAGTCCCTGGTTAGTTTATTTAATTATTCTGAAAGCCTTAACTTTCATTATTGACGCTTTTAACCCTTCTCATACGAATTCGATCGTAATTTCTCGTTTTAAAGCGGAACTTCGCAGAATTTATACAATATATTCTAGTGAGTGTATAATACTGTTACAAAGCCTCGGGAGCGTTAAAGGGTCACTCAGAGGTATAATTAAACATGTTGACACGGTTAACCCCTGTAGCTTGTAATCTCTCACTTTCTTCCGCGTTTCGTTTCCGTACGATCCATGATTTATTCGTTTGAAGGTACAAGCACCATTTAGGGTTACTACACAGTATATTTACCCTTGCTTGACATTTATAACCCTCGAATTTATATATTTTCAAGGTTTGTCAACTTTAGTCCTTTATTTAATATTTAATGCCACGTGTAAACTTATGACACGTGTTAACACATTATTGGACCCAAAATTTCGAGGTGTTACAAGGTTGGAGGAGGAGCAGGAGCGGGTTGATGGCGAGCCCACAGGTTAAGGTCCCTTTTTATCTATCAAAACAATTTCCGGCTTGCGTGCCGAGTGTTAGACAATTTACTTTCCTTAACTCCTTTTTACTTTCTGCTTTATTTTTCTTTTACTTTATGGTTTGGATGATTAACTATGGTAATTTAGGACCTTTGGTATTGCTTGGTGTGGTATTTAGTGATAAAACAGGTAAGATTGAGGCTTACAGTGCTAATCATTAGCACTAATAAAGCCAGGACAGGAAAACCGGAAGAAGAACCTGTTTTTTTTCAGCCTTGCAGACAGTCCTCACGGGGACGTGTCCAGCCGACACGCCCCCGTGCCCACCTCCCAGATTTGTTGTTTGTTTATTTTTCTGCAGATTTTTGCCAGACATGGGGCCGTGCCTAGCCAACACGCCCTCGTGTCCATTTTCTGTAAGTTTTCATTACTGACAGTTGAACACGGGGTCGTGTCCAACGAACACGGGGCCGTGTCCAGACTCCAATAACATAAATTTTTGCTTTTAACACCATTTTGCACATTCAATCGACCTAAAAATTTATTTTTGGGACACATTGAGGACAATGTGTAATTTAAGTGGGGGGGGGATGCTAAAACCTTGAATTTTGCAAGTCCTAATAACAAGCCTTACACAAAACTCTATTGGAACCGCTAATCACCCCAAAATTTTTTCAAAAATTTCCATTTTTTTACTTGTCTAAGTTTAAGTTGGGAATTCTAAGACTAACAATGTTATATTTTTATAAGTTTACAACCGATAGCGTCGTGATAAAAAGAACCAACATAAAAAAATTATGAAACAACATGACAAGCTTAGTTAAAATTCGATTATATATACTTGATCACATAAAAACTCATTCCCACAAAAGTGAGTTTTGAGCCTTTATTGAGTATACAAATATATATCTTTACGCTAAATGCTCATTTTTCGTTTCTTGTGTGAATAGCCGCTTGGTTCTAACGACTCTAGAACTTGCCACGACAATTCATTCCCGGTCCTTACCAACTTAAACCCAAGTAAGTAAATGATCGAGGCATTAGGACTAACCTTTTTTCTTTCAACACCATTATTTTTATTTTTCTTTTCACCTACCCAAAACCCCCCCTAGTTAGCCCCTTTGAGCCTAAACCTTTTCATTTCTTAACCCAAAACCCTTTTTACCCACTAAAAACCCTTTTTATTTTTACCCTTTATTTTAGTAACAAGCTCGGTTTTCGTGTGACTAAAAAAATATATATTTACAATGAAGTTAGAAATAAACAAACAAAACTCCTCAAACAAAAGTTTTTTTGAATAAATACTTCATTAAAAATAAAAAGTCACAAAAACAAAATGTTTTACGAAAACCGACGTTTTTTACGCTTTTCGCCCTTTTTCTACTAACCACTAACCCAACCACCTACCTTTAGCCCAAGCCTAACCCTTCACCCGAAAAGTCCTCCTGATATTTACAAAGGTATAAAGTTAAAAAAGGAGGAGGATTGATTGCTTGGCAAGCCTATGATAGGAATAAGTTCCACGCCGCTCTCGAGTGATTCACTAAAAATACACCTTCGGCCGAGTGTGAGTGATTTCTCCCGTGAGGTATGTGAACTTGTGTATAAATGGAATTTTAGAAAGGTATGTTATGCCTTAATAAATAATTTACCTTATGAAAAGTTTTTAATAAATCATGACAAATAGGATTGTAAATAAATAAAAATAAAACCTAAACAATCTTGGAAAATCCCGACACTCTATGACAAGCCCAAAACCTTCTCTTCTACCCATTCCATTTTGGGAGTGTAAGCCACATATTAAAGAGTTTTGCTTGAGGACAAGCAAAAATTCAAGTGTGGGGATATTTGATGTGTGTAAAATGCAACATATAAATTAGATCAAATGAGGCATAAAACTAACCCCTTTTAAGTACTAATGTTGGAAAAAGTGTGTCTTTGTCTTCCTTTTGTATTTTCAGGATTAAATGAGCTCAAATTAACAAAAGAAGCAAAAAGACAGCTAAACCTAACATAAATACAAGAAAAGGATCAAAAGCGGACTGCCCGACCCCTCGGCAACATCCTCCCAAGCAAAACAAGGAAAATAGAAGGCTGAACATGCCCCGTGCTCAGCAAGCACGGGGCTGTGCCCAAGAAGCAGCAGAAAAGACAAACCTGTAGAAGCTTCTATTGCTCACCACGGGGCCGTGCCCAGTGAACACGGGGGCGTGCCCAAAGTACTGCAGGCGCATTAATTGTAATTGCGAATTACAATTAATGAGGAGAGATAGTGTCAGACAGGCACGGGGCCGTGCCCAGCGGACACGGGGCCGTGCCCAGGCCTCTGTTCAGCCTATAAATAGGAGTGCTTGGATTCATTGCAACTCATCCCTTGGCACACCACCTCTCTCACACTTCATCCACCACCCACCACCATCACAACACCATCATCCACCACCATCATCCATTGTCCATCATAGAGTGTGTGAGTCGTCTCGGGATCCAAGATTGATCGTAAGAGTTCTTGACAATCAAGGCCATGTTTGCCTAAGTCTCTTACATCACTTGGTGAAGACAAGTGTTTAGTATAATACTTTTTATTTTTAATCTTTTGCACTTCTTAATTGGTTTTGTATTAATGACTTTAATAACTAGTTGCTTATGTTGAAGGTGATTCTTCCTTATCGTTTGTCCGTAGTGTCTTGGCATTATTTTACTGTCTATATAAAATAAAAGATTTTCATCATTCATATCTCCACGGTCTATATGGAGGTATGTTGGCTACCTGGTCGGGGGTTAAGGGAACGGTTTGGTAAGAGTCTTGCCCTTGTTCAGCGTTTAGAGGTCCTACAAGGGACCTGGGTCAAATTTAGTAGGACCTCCTTCAATACCCAAAGGTATTGGATGGCGGGGGTCCAAAATCTTTGATCCCCTCATAAGTTAACTACTATTAATACTATAACCCGGCTATTTAGGACTGTATCCCTGCTGACTCAGACTACTTAGTCGAGGGTAACGTCACCTCCAAAAGAGGGGCCTACCATAATTTGCATTAATAACTTAATTAATTATCTTTCAATAATCCGACCCTTTAGGATTGTATCCTTGCTGACTCAAACTACTGGGTTGAGGGTAACGTCGCCTTCAAAAGAGGGGCCTACTACAATAACTAACATAATCTCTTAAACAAGTGCAAAAGTGCGAAAATAATCAAAGGTTATACTAACACATGAGTCGGATCCAAGTGATTCATCTTGTCTATCTGTTTTTATTTTTATTTTATTTTTCAGCATTTAGTTAGTTTTATTTTTTTTAGTTTAAAAATCTTGTTCTAACATTTTTTATTTGATTAGACATTGAGGATAAACCGGTACTAAAAGCTCTTGTGTCCTTGGACGACCTCGGTATCTTAGCAACACTATACTACGTCCACGATGGGTGCACTTGCCCATATGTGTGTTTAGTGTTAGTAAATATCGTGTTTTATAAATTTAAAACTTGGCTAAAAAGTGTAAAAATGGCTTAAAATATATACCTAAAATATAACACACTTCACGCACATCAGGACCGATTTGCGAAAGATTATAATGGACGAAGCCCACAAATCCCGATATTCTATTCATCCCGGTGCCGATAAAATGTACCAGGATCTTCGCTACAAGTACTGGTGGCCGGGCATGAAACGGGATATCGCTCTTTATGTTGGAAGTTGCCTGACTTGTGCGAGAGTTAAGGCTGAACATCAACGACCTTCTGGCTTACTCGAACAACCGCCGATCCCTATATGGAAGTGAGAGAGTATAGCTATGGATTTCATAACCAAACTTCCGCCCACGCCATCAGGTCACGACAGCATTTGGGTTATAGTTGATCGTCTGACCAAATCAGCCCACTTTTTGCCAATACGGGAAGACTACAAGGTAGAACGACTAGCCCGAATCTACACCGACGAAATCATTTGTAATCATGGTACGCCTCGTGACATCATTTCAGACCGTGATGCTCGGTTTACTTCGCGATTGTGGGAAACGTTTCAAGCAGCTCTTGGTACGACGCTTAACCTAAGTACCGCATTCCATCCTCAAACCGACGGACAGAGTGAAAGAAGGATCCGTACTCTTGAAGACATGCTTCGCGCGTGTGTCATAGACTTCGGTGGTAGTTGGAACAAATACCTACCGTTAGTCGAATTCTCGTACAACAACAGCTATCATGCCAGCATACAAATGGCACCATTCGAGGCCTTATATGGAAGAAGATGTCGTTCGCCTATTGTGTGGCACGAGATCGGTCACTCGCAATTAACCGGTCCCGAGTTACTACAAGAAACGACTGACAAAATCCTCCAGATCTGAGACAACTTGTCGAAAGCTCGAGATAGACAGAAAAGTTACGCCGATAGAAGACGCAAGCCCCTTGAATTTGACGTTGGCGACTACGTACTCCTAAAGGTATCACCTTGGAAGGGTGTGGTCAGATTCAGCAAGAAAGGGAAACTAGCGCCTCGATATGTTGGACCTTTTAAGATTCTGGAAAGGATCGGAAAAGTCGCCTACAGACTCGAACTACCGGAGGAACTTAGCAACGTCCACCCGACTTTCCATGTGTCAAACCTCCGAAAATGCCTAGCTGATCATGATCTAACTGTACCTCTCGACGATCTTCAAGTCAACGAAACGCTGCATTTCATAGAAAAGCCTGTCGAAATCATGGATCGCCAAACCAAGCAACTCAGACGCTCGCGCATCCCTATCGTGAAAGTCCGATGGGAAGGCAAACGAGGCGCGAAGTTTACTTGGGAACTCGAAAGCGACATGAAGGCTAAGTACCCGCAGTTGTTTAAATGAAGATTTGAAGCGAGAAATTGGTAAGATCATTCACGGTGCTGTGCAGCTTTGAGCCTAATTTCGGGACGAAATTCCCTAAACAAGGGGAGGCTGTAACACCCCGTGTTACCGAATGTCAAAGTCAAAGTCAAAGTCAAGTTTGACTCCTTTGACTGTAACTAGTCTAATTTGTGTGTTATTAGTTGTATTATGTGGAGTAAGTGTTATTAATCAAAGAATCGAAGTAATCGAATGTTAATCGACACGAAACGCTTTACGACTGTGAATAGTAGGAAGTAAAAATGCGATAAAGTTAATCAATCAATAATCAAGCTAATCGAATCATCAATCGAACTCAAGACTCGAACTATGCGAATTTGGTGTTATATTATGTGTGTGTGTGCCTTACGTGTTACCTGTGTGTGTTTACTTTATGTTATGTGTGGTGATCAATCGAATCGAAACTCGAAACTCAATCGAACTCAATCGAAATCGAATTATGATGAATGGTAGCGAAAAGATAGTGTGAAATGTAGATGCTTGTATGTAGATATAGTAGTTGGGATTAAAAGTAATTTGAATAGGAAACTCTATCGTATTCATATCGTCTTCAATCGAAATCGAAATATCAGAAATCGTCGCACCGAACGCTCAACGCAGGCTGTTGATCGATCAGGCTCCTAGCCGATCGAACAGCCCAGCCGATCAGACGGACTGTCCGATCGAGCAGGCTGTCCGATCGAAATACCTGGCCGATCGGCTAGCTCTTTCCCCTTTTGGAAGCCTATAAAGAGGCCTGTCATTGTCATTCTTTCCACTTTTGGAAACCCTCTGACCGACCAGCTCGTGTTCTTCACTATTTCTCTGATTTCTCGCAATCCCGGTAAGATTTCATCCTAAATCTTGTACGTTTTTGATCTATGCACACTCCTACACCTTTCTATCTTTCAAATCTTGATTTCTAACCGTGAAATCATCATAATCTAAGTATTCTAGGATGATGTTGATGCGTGTTAGTGTATATATGTTTTTAGATGTTTAATTAAGCCCTTTTTACACTTTTAGCCAAGTTTTAAATTTATAAAACACGATATTTACTAACACTAAGCACACATATGGGCAAGTGCACCCATCGTGGACGTAGTATAGTGTTGGTAAGATACCGAGGTCGTCCAAGGACACAAGAGCTTTTAATACCGGTTTATCCTCAACGTCTAATCAAATCAAAAAGTTAGAAAAATGTTTTAAACTAAGAAAAATAAAAACTAACTAAGTGCTGAAAAATAAAAATAAAATAAAAACAGATAGACAAGATGAATCACTTGGATCCGACACGTGTATTAGTATAACCTTTGATTATTTTCGCACTTTTGCACTTGTTTAAGAGATTATCTTAGTTATTGTAGTAGGCCCCTTTTTCGAAGGCGACGTTACCCTCAACCCAGTAGTTTGAGTCAGCAAGGATACAATCCTAAAGGGTCGGATTATTGAAAGATAATGAATTAAGTTATTAATGCAAATTATGGTAGGCCCCGTTTTCGGCGGTGACGTTACCCTCGGCTAAGTAGTCTGAGTCAGCAGGGATACAGTCCTAAATAGCCGGATTATAGTATTAATAGTAGTTAGCTTATGAGGGGGTCAAAGAGTTTGGATCCCCGCCATCCAATACCTATGGGCATTGAAGGAGATCCTACTAAATTTGACCCAGGTCCCAAGCAGGACCTCTAAACGCTGAACAAGGGCAAGACCCTTACCAAACCGTTCCCTTAACCCCCGACCAGGTAGCCAACATACCTCCATATAGACCGTGGAGATATGAATGGTGAAAATCTTTTATTTTATATAGACAGTAAAATAATGCCAAGACACCACGGACAAACGATAAGGAAAGATCACCTTCAACATAAGTAACTAGTTATTAAAGTCATTAATACAAAACCAAATAAAAAGTGCAAAAGATTAAAAATAAAAAGTATTATACTAAACACTTGTCTTCACCAAGTGATGTAAGAGACTTAGGCAAACATGGCCTTGATTGTCAAGAACTCTTACGATCAATCTTGGATCCCGAGACGACTCACACACTCTATGATGGACAATGGATGATGGTGGTGGATGATGGTGTTATGGTGGTGATGGGTGGTGGATGAAGTGTGAGAGAGGTGGTGTGCCAAGGGATGGGAGAAAATGAAACCAAGCTCCTCTATTTATAGGCTGAACAGAACGCTGGACACGGCCCCGTGTCCGCTGGACACGGCCCCGTGCCCGTCTGACATTCTCTCTCTTCATTAATTGTAATTGCGAATTACAATTAATGCGCCTGCTGTACTTTCAACACGCCCCCGTGTCCGCTGGGCACGGCCCCGTGGTGAGCAATGGAAGCTTCTACTGGTTTGTCTTTTCTGCTGCTTCCTGGGCACGCCCCCGTGTTCACAGGACACGGGGCGTGTTCAGACTTCTGTTCTCTTCTCTTTGTCTTGGGAGGTGCCGTTGAGGGTCCGGGCAGTTTACTTTTGTCCCTTTTCTTGTATTTATGGTAGAATTAGTGGTCTTTTTGCTTCTTTTATGATTTTGAGCTCATTTCATCCTGAAAATACAAAAGGAAGACAAAAACACTCTTTTTCCAACATTAGTACTTAAAAAGGGTTAGTTTTATGCCTTAATTGATGTGTTTTATATGTTGCATTTTACACACATCAAATACCCCCACACTTGAACTTTTGCTTGTCCTCAAGCAAAACTCTTTTAATGTGGCTTACACTCCCAAATGGAATAGGTAGAAGAGAAGTTTTTAACTTGTCCTAGAGTGTCGGGAATCCAAGGTTTGTATAGGTTCTATTTTTATTTTATTTACAATCTTATTCGTCATGGTTTATTTTGAACTTTTCATAAGATAAACTACTTATTTGGGCATAGCATGCCTTATTAAAATTCCATTTATATATAAGTTCACATACCTCACGGGAGATCACTCAATCACTCGGCCGAAGGTGTATATTTAAGTGAATCGCTCGAGAGCGGCACGGATTTACATTTTCCATATGCTTGCCAAGCGATCAATCCTCCTCCTTTTTAACTTTTTACCTTTGTAAATATCAAGAGGTCTTTTGGGGTGAAGGCTTGGGTTTAAAGGTGGGTGGTTGGTTAGTGGTTAGTAAAAAGGGCGAAAATCGTAACAAGTGTCGGTTTTCGTGAAATACCTTATTTTTGGTGACATTTATTTTTGAAGTATTTCTCCAAACAAGCTTTTTGTAGCTTATGTTTGTTTTTGACTTCATTCATTTTTTTTTTTTTTTTGTCACGTAAAGGTTATGTTTATGAAAAACCGAGTTTGTTACTAAAATAAAGGTGAAAAAATGAAAAAGGTTTTTTGGTGGGTAAAAAAAATTGTTTTGGAGGTAATGAAATGAAAGGTTTAGGCTCAAAGGGGTTTTCTAGGGGGATTTTGGGTAGGTAAAAAAAAAATTGAAAAATAATGGTTTTGAAAGAAAATAGTTAGTCCTAATGCCTCCATCATTTACTTACTTGGGTTTAAGTTGGTAAGGACCGGGAATGTATCGTCGTGGCAAGTTCTAGATTTGTAAAGACCGAGCGGCTATTCACACAAGAAACGAAAAATGAGCATTTAATCTAAATATGTGTATTTTTATGCTCAATAAAGGCTCAAAACTCACTTTTTGTGGGAATGGGTTTTTAATGTGACCAAGCATATATAATCGAATTTTAGCTAGACTTGTTATACCGGTTCATAGTTTTCTTATGTTAGTTCTTTTTATCACGACGCTATCGGTTGTAAGTTTGTAAAAATATAACCCTTTTATAACTTGTTATTCCCAACTTAAACTAAGACAAGTAAATAAAAAAAAATTTTTTTTTTTTTTGAAAAAATTTGGGGTGTTTAGCGGTTCCAATAGAGTTTTGTGTAAGGCTTGTTTTAGGATTTTGCAAAATTCCAAGGTTTTAGCATCCCCCCCACACTTAATTTACACATTGTCCTCAATGTGTCCAAAAATAAAGTTTTTGGTTGATTAGAATATGTAAAAGTGTGTTTAAAAACAAAGATTTGTGTTACTGGCGCTCTGGACACGGCCCCGTGGCCATTGGACACGGCCCCGTGGCGAACTGCCAGTAACGAAAAACTTACAGAGGGTGAACACGGGGGCGTGTTGGGTGAACACGGCCACGTGTCCGACAAAAATCTGCAGGTCAGTAGCCAAACAGCAGAACTGGGAGATGGACACGGGGGCGTGTCGGCTGGACACGTCCCCGTGTGGACAGTCTGTTTGCCAGAAAAAATGGGGTTTTCTCCTGGTTTCTTCCTCCTAGGGCTGCGAGTGCTAATGTTTAGCATTCTAACCCTTGCATTGCACCTGTTCAAGCATTCAATACCATCCAACCAAGCACAAACCATCCTAATCTTACCATAGTCAAATATTATCCAAACATAAAGTAAAAACAAGATAAAGATAAAAAGTAGTTAAGGAAAGTAAATTGTCTTGACAAATGGCACGCAGGCCACGAATTGTTCGATGGATAAGAAGGGTAATCAAACCTGTGGGCTCATCACCAGCTAGCCCTTTGCTCCTCCCAGCCTCCTACTCCATATCTTCATCACTGTCTTCACCTCCGCCTCCCTGCCTCGCCATGTACTCCCGGATGCTACCGATATCATCTTGTATATCGTTGACACTGCGTTCGATAGCTCCTACCCGGAGGTGTGTGTTGTTGGCGAGGTTGTAGGTGTTCCGGGTGCACATGAGGTTTTCCTGCAAAAGATCATGTAAACTTTGGAAATTAGGAAAACCGCCTCCTTGAGAGGAGGATTGACCCTGTTCGCCTTGGGGAGGGTATTGGTACTGTGGAGGTGGTGCATGAAGAACTAGAGCCTCTTGCGGGTTCCATGCGTAGCCTTGCGTCCTCTGAAAGCTCACCGTCCCGTCCTCCGCTTCATAGAGTAAGTTCATGGCCCGGCAGATATGGTAATCAACCCGTCCCGACCATGGACTCCTTTCGAAGGACTTCGGGATGTTTGCGAAGTGCTTGAAAAGACGGTACACCCATCCCCCGAAGAAGATTGGTGTAGGAGCAGAGGCAAGGCGGTTCAAGTGCATGTTCCGCAGTAGGAGGTAAGGAACATCGAGAGGCTTCCGGTTGTGGATGCAGTGAAGGACAACCAAATCTCTAACCCCAACAACGCCACTACTGTCGTGACGTTGGTTCAGTGAGTACGTGAGGAGCCTGTGGATGTAGCGATATAACGGGTCTCTCAGTTTGGTACTCTTTGTGCTGCTGGAGTTGTAGATCCCCTCACCGATTTGAGCCCATGCGGCTTGGCGTTCTGTTGCGTCCAAGTCTCGCAATCCCCCGGTATTCTCTTCATTCCCCGCTTCTTCGTCTTTGTACAGCCCAATGATTGATCCGAACTGCGCCATGGAGGTTCTATAGGTCGTACCCCCACATCGAAACTCGACCGCCTCGTGATCAAACGGGTCGCGTCTCGAGCTGAAGATGAACGTGCTATAGAACTCCAATGTGCATTGATGGACCGACCGAAGTCGGGTAGTCAATGCAACGTGCAGTGGACCCGTCACTATGTTGTTGAAGCGGTCCAGTTGGTTTACCATTGTCAAAAGATCGGTACATGCCCGCCTTGGATACTCTTCGGGCCTTGTTTGTAGGACCTCGTAGCGAGCCCTGGCGTCAAGTTCGCTGGCATTGAACCGTGTGAATTTGGACATCTGAAAAGAATACAGCAAAAGTTAGTGCGAAACATGGAAATTCGGGTTGAAAACTGCAAACAGTGGGCTGGACACGGCCCCGTGTTCGGCGAACACGGCCCCGTGTTCAGGCGTCTGTAACACCTAATTTTCATTTTTTCGTCCCGGTTTCGAAAACCTGAAAATTTTTAGCCTAATAGCAGCGGTTTCCCCCGAAAATGAAACCCTAAGTGTCATTTTTCCAAAATCAAACCATTTACCCTTTCAATTTTGTGTTTTTCGGTTCAAGAACAAGGGTTTTGTGTTTTTAGTTGGAAATCGGACAAATCTATCAACAATACATGTCTATTTACTCCCTACTACTCTATTCTAAACTACTACTAACAATTTTCATCAAAAATTTTGAGTTCGATCCGGATGAACATGAAGAACCCTAGATTTCCCCCAATTTTTGATGTTTTAACTACATGCAAGTAACTAATCTAACTACTAAGAAGGATAGAATCATACCTTGACGTTGTTAGGCTTGGTGGTAACGTTCGAAATCGGCAGAAAATCGCTCTAAACCAGAGAGTTTTCGGCGAAACGGGGCGTGTGGAATGGTGTAACTGATAGAGAAAGAGGGTTTTATCCCGACAGTCGCCTCGACACGGCCCCGTGTCCAGTGGACACGGCCCCGTGCCGGGTGAAATTTTTGAAATTTTTTTTTTTTTTTTTTTTTTTTTTTAACGTGCTCGTGTGCATGCCCCTTATCTCCGAATAGTGGTTAGATGATTTTACTGGTTTCGAATGTATACTTACCTGTAACATGCCGGGTATGAGTTTATTCGTTGACCGTTTGAAGTGCGATTTCCTCTTCTTCATCCTCAATGGATCCTCTGTAGAGTTTCAGCCGTTGGCCATTGACTTTAAATGGTATCCCATTTCGAGTTTTAATTTCTACTGCACCGTGTGGAAAAACATGGGTGACTGAAAAAGGTCCCGACCACCTAGATTTTAACTTACCAGGAAACAATCGAAGTCGCGAATTGAACAATAGAACTTGGTCTCCAACCCGAAATTCATTAGATTTAATATATTTATCATGCAAATTTTTCATTCTTTCTTTATAAATTTCGGAGTTAGAATATGCATAATTCCTAAGTTCTTCTAATTCGTTTATTTGACAAAATCGATTCTTACCGGCAACTTCTAAGTCTAAGTTTACGTTTTTTATTGCCCAGTAGGCTTTGTGAGCGATTTCTACTGGCAAGTGACAACTTTTTCCATAGACTAGTTTATATGGGGTTGTGCCTATAGTGGTTTTATAAGCGGTTCGAAAAGCCCATAAAGCGTCGTCTAGTTTGTCAGCCCATTCTTTTTTATTTATCCCTACGGTTTTCTCAAGTATTCGTTTTAAACCTCGATTCGTCACTTCGGCTTGCCCATTTGTTTGAGGATGATATGCTGTTGAGACCCGGTGATAGACCCCATACCTTGTTAATATTTTTTCGAGTTGATGATTGCAAAAATGGGTACCTCTATCACTTATTAAAGCTTTTGGTGTCCCGAAACGAGAGAACAATTTTTTTAGGAATTTTACCACTACTCTTCCATCATTTGTTGGAAGAGCTTCGGCCTCTGCCCATTTAGACAGGTAATCGACTGCCACAAGTATATATTTGTTTCCTTTTGAAGGTGGGAAAGGTCCCATGAAATCGAGTCCCCACACATCAAAGATTTCACAAACGAGTATGCCATTTTGAGGCATTTCGTTTTTGGAAGAAATATTACCTGACCTTTGGCAAGCATCACATGTCTTTACAAGGTTTTGTGCATCCTTGTAAATGGTTGGCCAGTAGAATCCCGAATCAAATACCTTTCTCGCGGTACTTGCGGCACCATGATGTCCTCCGTATGGACTTTCATGACAATGACGGAGTATTCTTCGTGCTTCATTACCATGGACACACCTTCGGATGAGTTGATCGGCACACATTTTGAAAAGATAGGGGTCTTCCCAAAAGTAATGCTTTACATCAGCAAAGAATTTTTTCCTTTGATGATGTGGCCATCCTTTGGTGACTATACCACTGGCTAAGAAATTAGCGTAGTCGGCATACCATGGTTCTTGTCTGCTTTCCATCATTTCCAGGGACTCCGTGGGAAATTTTTCGTTGATTTGCTCGTCCCTGGTTGTCTCCAAAGCTGGGTCTTCTAAGCGTGAGAGGTGATCTGCAGCAGTGTTTTCTGCTCCTCTTTTGTCCTTGATTTCAATGTCGAATTCTTGGAGGAGTAGAATCCACCTTATCAAACGGGGTTTTGCGTCTTGCTTCTTGAAGAGGTACCTGATGGCTGCATGGTCTGTATAAACTATTGTTTTAGAAAGAACAAGATAAGAACGAAATTTATCAAAAGCAAACACCACCGCTAGTAACTCTTTTTCTGTAGTTGTATAATTTTCTTGTGCATCATTTAGAGTTTTACTAGCATAATAAATTGGGTGGAAATGTTTTTCTTTTCTTTGTCCCAATACTGCTCCAACAGCAAAGTCGCTTGCATCGCACATGATTTCGAAAGGAAATTTCCAATCTGGTGCTATCATGATAGGTGCATTGACTAGCATTTCCTTGAGGGTTAGAAATGCTTGATTGCATTCCTTGTCAAAGATGAAGGGTGCATCTTTTTCAAGCAATTTTGTTAGAGGTCTTGAAATTTTCGAAAAGTCTTTGATAAACCTTCTATAGAATCCGGCATGCCCTAGGAAACTTCTGATTGCTCGCACGGAGGATGGAGGAGGTAATCGAGATATAGTCTCAATTTTTGCTCGATCAACTTCCATTCCTTCGCTTGAGATTTTATGTCCGAGTACTATTCCCTCTGTTACCATGAAATGGCATTTTTCCCAGTTAAGGGCGAGGTTAGTTTCCTCACATCGGGATAGCATTCGTTCAAGATTATCGAGGCATTGATCATATGAGTCTCCAAAGATGGAAAAGTCATCCATGAAGACTTCCATGGTTTTTTCAATCATATCATGGAAAATGGCGACCATACAACGTTGGAATGTTGCAGGCGCATTACATAGACCGAATGGCATGCGTCGATATGCAAAAGTTCCGTAGGGGCATGTGAAAGTTGTTTTCTCTTGGTCTTCTGGTGCTATCGGTATTTGGAAGTAACCTGAAAACCATCTAAAAAACAATAAAATTTATGACCGGATAATCTTTCTAGCATTTGATCAATGAAGGGCAAAGGAAAGTGGTCTTTCCTCGTTGCTTCATTTAATCTCCTATAGTCTATACAGACTCTCCATCCTGTGACGGTTCTTGTGGGTATTAATTCATTTTTCTCGTTAGTTATTACCGTCATACCTCCTTTCTTTGGGACTACTTGGACGGGACTTACCCACGGGCTATCGGAGATAGGGTAGATTAGTCCGGCGTCGAGTAGTTTGATGACTTCATTTTTAACCACTTCTTGAACATTGGGGTTCACTCTTCGTTGTGGTTGAATCACCGTTTTGTAGTCATCATTCATTAAAATTTTGTGCGTGCACATGGAAGGACTTATTCCCTTAATATCTACAAGCTTCCAAGCGATCGCATTTTTGTGTTTTTTAAGTAGGTTAACTAATTTTTCTTTTTCTATGCTAGTTAATTTAGACGAAATAATTACAGGTAAACTACCATCTTTGCCTAGAAAAGCATATTCCAAACCCTGAGGGAGTTCTTTGAGCTCGATGGTTGGGTCTTTAGGAGACACCTTATTTCGTGGCTCATCTAGATCAAGAACTTTAAAAGTTTGTTCTATGGCTACCTCTTTGTCGACAAAGTGGTCTTCCTCGTGGTTTGTATCAGGTGGTTCAGCTTCATCTTCAATTAGGGGGTCATTGTTGCCAAAAGGATATTTCATTGAGCGCTCAAGATCTATGCTCCTTTTGAATGCCCCTAATTGAAGAGTTAGATTGTTGAATTTCCGGTTTTTCAAAGCTTTGTGAGTTTGTACAAAAGGTTTTCCCAAGACTAGGGGGGCATCATCTAAGATGACGAAGTCGGTTGGGATTACCATTTGATTTGTTTGAACCAAAATATCTTCGACTACACCGATTGATTTCATTACTTTTCGGTCGGATAGAAAAATGGGTATTCGAAGTGGAGTAAAATCACTAATACTTAACTTTTCAAAAATGTAGTTGGGAATTATGTTAACACAAAGATCTTTATCAATAGTGACATTACTAATAAATGAATTTTGAAAGAAACATGGAACCGGTGTGATGTTAATTTCAAAAGGATCTTCCTTTATTAGCGAGGTTTGATCATTAGTTAACTTAACACTTACTATTTCTTTGATTTTAGCACTAGTGTTTAACTCTTTTAAAAACTTGGCATGAGGGGTTATTAAACAATGGTTTTCGAAAGTAGGTGACAAGAGAATAATTTCCTCTAAATTAGACTCTTCTTGAATTTTAACATTATCGGACTCACCATTTTCGTTGTTTAACTCATGTGTCTGTTTTTCACTTTCTTGTTCTTCCATTTTTACATTTTCAACTATCTCTACGTTATTATCATTTTTTAGCTCTTCTCTTGCACGGGATTCCTCTTCCCTTGCGCGAGATTCTTTCATGCAACGTTCGATAGTTTTAATGTGTTCTAATATCCTATTAGTTACTTCGGTGAGATTGAAAGAATTTGGATCCTCTAAGCTTGAATCCGGTTGTTCGATCCTTGGTTCCTCATAGTACTCATATGAAGTAGATGGTTCACACCATTGTTCTTCATTATAAGTATATGATGGATAAGGGTCGAAACTTTGTTCTTCATAGTACTCATATGAGGTGGGTTGTTCACGCCATGGTTCCTCATAATAAGTGTATGAAGGTGGTGGCTCATATGTTGAATCCTCAAAGTATGAGTATGAAGGCTCGTACCTTGGTCCATCAAAATATGAGTATGAGGAAGGAGGTTCATACCTTTGGTCTTCATAGGATGTGTATGAAGTTGATGGCTCGTACCTGGGCTCCTCATAATGGTTGTATGAATTGGATGGTTGATATGAGTTATTATATTGAACCGAGCGTGCATTACGACAATTAGTGCAATAATTACCTCTATAATCATCCTCATCATAGGTGTAGTTGTAATCTCTTGAGTATTGATCCATAGGAATCACTCAACAGACTACAACTGAGTCTCGGGACCAGAAAACAAAAATAAGACGGAAACAGAAGCTGGACACGGCCCCGTGTTGGGTGAACACGGCCCCGTGTTCAGGGACTGTATCTGGGCGTTTTAATTAAATTAACTGGTCACGTTGAGCACGGGGGCGTGTTGAGTGAACACGGCCCCGTGGTCAGACTCTGTATCTGGGTATCTACTCTAAAAATATGCAGCACGGGGGCGTGTTCAGCGAGCACGGCCCCGTGTTCAAGCTACTGTAAATGCAAAACTAAACTAAAATGCAGAAAAAAATGCGCGCGTTTTGAAAAGGTTTTGAAAAACTGATTAGGCCGTCGATTTTAAGCTTTCTTAAAATCCTTGTGTCCCCGGCAGCGGCGCCAAAAACTTGATGCGTGTTAGTGTATATATGTTTTTAGATGTTTAATTAAGCCCTTTTTACACTTTTAGCCAAGTTTTAAATTTATAAAACACGATATTTACTAACACTAAGCACACATATGGGCAAGTGCACCCATCGTGGACGTAGTATAGTGTTGGTAAGATACCGAGGTCGTCCAAGGACACAAGAGCTTTTAATACCGGTTTATCCTCAACGTCTAATCAAATCAAAAAGTTAGAAAAATGTTTTAAACTAAGAAAAATAAAAACTAACTAAGTGCTGAAAAATAAAAATAAAATAAAAACAGATAGACAAGATGAATCACTTGGATCCGACACGTGTATTAGTATAACCTTTGATTATTTTCGCACTTTTGCACTTGTTTAAGAGATTATCTTAGTTATTGTAGTAGGCCCCTTTTTCGAAGGCGACGTTACCCTCAACCCAGTAGTTTGAGTCAGCAAGGATACAATCCTAAAGGGTCGGATTATTGAAAGATAATGAATTAAGTTATTAATGCAAATTATGGTAGGCCCCGTTTTCGGCGGTGACGTTACCCTCGGCTAAGTAGTCTGAGTCAGCAGGGATACAGTCCTAAATAGCCGGATTATAGTATTAATAGTAGTTAGCTTATGAGGGGGTCAAAGAGTTTGGATCCCCGCCATCCAATACCTATGGGCATTGAAGGAGATCCTACTAAATTTGACCCAGGTCCCAAGCAGGACCTCTAAACGCTGAACAAGGGCAAGACCTTTACCAAACCGTTCCCTTAACCCCCGACCAGGTAGCCAACATACCTCCATATAGACCGTGGAGATATGAATGGTGAAAATCTTTTATTTTATATAGACAGTAAAATAATGCCAAGACACCACGGACAAACGATAAGGAAAGATCACCTTCAACATAAGTAACTAGTTATTAAAGTCATTAATACAAAACCAAATAAAAAGTGCAAAAGATTAAAAATAAAAAGTATTATACTAAACACTTGTCTTCACCAAGTGATGTAAGAGACTTAGGCAAACATGGCCTTGATTGTCAAGAACTCTTACGATCAATCTTGGATCCCGAGACGACTCACACACTCTATGATGGACAATGGATGATGGTGGTGGATGATGGTGTTATGGTGGTGATGGGTGGTGGATGAAGTGTGAGAGAGGTGGTGTGCCAAGGGATGGGAGAAAATGAAACCAAGCTCCTCTATTTATAGGCTGAACAGAACGCTGGACACGGCCCCGTGTCCGCTGGACACGGCCCCGTGCCCGTCTGACATTCTCTCTCTTCATTAATTGTAATTGCGAATTACAATTAATGCGCCTGCTGTACTTTCAACACGCCCCCGTGTCCGCTGGGCACGGCCCCGTGGTGAGCAATGGAAGCTTCTACTGGTTTGTCTTTTCTGCTGCTTCCTGGGCACGCCCCCGTGTTCACTGGACACGGGGCGTGTTCAGACTTCTGTTCTCTTCTCTTTGTCTTGGGAGGTGCCGTTGAGGGTCCGGGCAGTTTACTTTTGTCCCTTTTCTTGTATTTATGGTAGAATTAGTGGTCTTTTTGCTTCTTTTATGATTTTGAGCTCATTTCATCCTGAAAATACAAAAGGAAGACAAAAACACTCTTTTTCCAACATTAGTACTTAAAAAGGGTTAGTTTTATGCCTTAATTGATGTGTTTTATATGTTGCATTTTACACACATCAATGTCATCATGGTGTTCTTCAAGAACTTCATGTTTTGGCCTCAATCCACCAAGAATCACTTGGATCTAGCCGATTTCCACAGAAACAAACTAAGATCTATCACAGATCTGAACATTTACATGGTGTGAGGGATTGAAAGAAGGATTTCCAACTTTCTTTCAACTCTTTTACACTCAATGCCTTCAAACCAGTAGAAACGGAGCTTGAGCCAACTCACTAATCATTCTAATGGTTGTGTGGTTCAAGATTCGGATTCTATCTACGAGGTTCACCGATTTCGGGTTAAATGTTAAACTACCGTTTCGAAACGTTCACCGGCCGGACTTGGGTGATTCCTGCCCGAGCAGGGGAAACAAGTAAGAACGAAGGTGCCATGGTTCAACTCGTTGTCAAAATACCTCGATATAACGTCAAACAATCAGAATAGCCAAGTGTTAGACGAACAGGCCGACCAGGTCAGAATGCTGACCGATCGAACAGGCTGTTCGAACGAACAGTCAAACCGATCGGACATGTCAGCCGATCGACCAGGCCAGCCGATCGGCTAGCACATGGCCCCACTCTTTAACAATTTCATGAAGTATAGTATTGAACGAAGTGATGTTCGATCGAACTACGGTTTGGATAACATTACTCTTCGAATCATGAGATACTATGCTTCAAACCTTAACCGAGTTGTCAACTCGTTCGACGAATTGGAGCGCCACCCGATCGAACATGCCATCCGATCAGGTGACATCCCACTGAGGACCCATTTCTGAAGTACCTAACCGATCGGTTAAGCCGGCCGATCGAACAGACCGTTCGATCGATCGACCTGAAAGGTAAGGACACTTCAGTGATCTCGAATACTACAATGAAAACTTCAAAAGGACAAGCCATCATACACAAACACATCTTACTCAAAGGAAGAAACAATCCACTCGAACAGTCCAACCAATCGAGCCTACCGGCCGATTGAACAGGCTGTCCGAACGGACTGTCCAACCGAACGAACAACCCGTTCGATCGAACCTACAGTTCGATCGAGCATGTTGTTCGACCCATCATCACTTGTTTCCATTTATCGCGTTACTCATCATTATACTATCGAACTATTCAGGCTAACCCTACTCTCAAGCGCTCCCTTCAATCCATCAATTAATCGCTGTGAGTATACTCGAACCCTTTTTGCTTTAGCACTTTTGGGTGTTACATACGTTACTTATCTAAAATCACAATTGAACACACTACTCAATTATATAAACGCTAACCGTTCTGCATGTATTACGTGACTAAATGAATGCTTGTTGTTATGTTTACACGTGGAATGTTGTCTACCTGCCTTAACGACGTAGTACGATAGTTTGGACTCAGCACCCGTTCACACGGGGGTTGTTAAGGACAATTACTTGCATGGATTACGGTGGTAATCATGTATTGCGAACTGTCTCGGGCAGTCAACCCAAAGTCATTGGTATCGATAGATCCATGTCGATAATTAACATGCTTCGTTTTCCTCTGTGTACGTGCTGGTTATGCGTAAACTATTTCGAACTCTATATGCTATTATCAAACTTGTATGCTCACCTTTACATTTTATGTATTGACTTTATTTTAACGTATGTGGCAGGCAATTAGGATGCTTATCTGCTAGGAAGGCGAGCTTAGAATAAGCGTCTAGAGCATAGTTGTCTGTAGATCTTGCAGATCGAGTCTCTAGAGGCATTTAAACAACTATATTATATTTATATTTGAATCTGAGTTGTCGGAACAGAACACTTGACTAGTTGTTATCTGTAATAATTTGTTTTACTATTTGGGATATGGTATGGGACGTATTAATTAAACTAAATAGTGATGATAGTTGTTGTGAAAACTTCTGGACAATCTGTTTCGCTCAGTGCCATGCCCCGATGATTCCGCCATCGGTTGGGGTGTGATACAATCCATACCGCACAATTTAAAGGGGGGCGGCATCAATGTCTCGCCAGCACGTTAACGGAGGTGAATTGCTTTGATCGAGGGTGATTGGTCAAAATGGGGGTGCTATGGTGTAAAGTGGGTAGTTAAACCACACCTTGCAAGTTAAAGAAAGGGGCTTTAAGGCCCCCCGTGTGACGTGGGGCTGAGGTGGCATGGGCTTTATACCACACCCTCCGGCCTAAAATTTATATTAGTTTTTGTAGAGTATGATGTTTATAATATGTAATTGATTAATGGATAATTATAAAAAAGAAAAATAATGGTGGTAAGATTTTGTTTTTTAAAAAAACCCAACAAATATACCCGATACTCGATCATAATTACTCGATAGATACCTGACGGGTATGGAACACCGTTTTTATAATTTGTATGTGGTTGGGATTACCAAACTCATCCCAAACCCGCTCCGTTGTCATCCCTAGTTTAAACTATACATGTTGTATTAATCAACGAAATTGGATAAAACACAGTTTATGCCAAATAAATGTCTTAAGGGGGTTTAAAGATAGTGATACACCTCAAAACCCGCTGGGTCTCAACTGTTGTATTTACTTTTGGGAATATAGTTCTTAACAACGTTTTAAAAACCGGTAAATACCGGCCGGTTATACCGGTATTACCGTTTCCAGATGTAAATCCGGTACGAAACACCCCGGTAAATAAGTGAAACGGCGTAAGGTTTGTACCGGCGGTAAAATCCGGTATACCGATTTGAAACGTAATACCAGTACCGGCTTAAGGTTATTTTAGTTTGGGTTGTTACTTTTTTTATTATATATGTTACTTATCTTACGTAAATTTTATATATTATGATTATTCGTAATTAAAAGTTCTTATTTAATATTGTATGAAACGAAAATAGTTATCCTCTAGTTACTGAGGATGGCGATAATAGTGAATTTCATCTTTTATGTGATCGTGAACTTGATGTATTCAACACTCAAATGGCTTAAACATATCCTACACTTTCATTTAAAAGAGCTTGTTCGAAAATTGAATGATTTTCGATTATCTTTTGGATAATTTTTTATTATGGATTTACTTTTGGATCATTTTTTAATATGTAATCATACATTTTTGGATTAACTTTTGAGTTGATGTTGTAATTTATGAAATTATAGAGTTAGGTAGTCAACCCGGTTGAACCACGCGGTACAACCTGGTTCAACCGGTTGAACCATTTTTTAGCCTAATCCGGTTTGATTTAAAAACCGGTTTTTAAAACATTGGTTCTTAAACCATAAAATTTTATTAAACATGCAGCAAAATCTTTAACACTTCATCAATGCTAACTCTCAAGCTAAACTTTAACAAGTCAACTACATTGAGTGAGTTCTAGTTTATAAAGGCAACTATGAACTTTAGCAAGCAATAAATAACACACAATATACGTGTAAGGCACATCATTAGATCACATAACTTTACATTACATTACACAATGAAATAAAGTGTAACACTTTGCTATAAACGATAACATGCGCATTATACCATACGTAGTTATAGAACCTCCGGCAAGCCACATAGATACTGTCGATTATCATTGGTCACGACGTTACATTTAAATGCATTTATGACCAAGTGTTACATTAGACGTTTTTTGAGACTTCGGTGTTAACTTTAGACATCAGCGTTAACTTTAGACGCGATAAGCCTACTTTAGTACTTTACCACTTTAATATTAGAAAGCTTTACGCATGTCGGGTATATAATTTAGAGAATGTTAACTTTAGACATGTCTCTTCATCATATTTTCGGCATCTATGAGGCTAGAAGCCATACTATTACTTTATTTATAAAAGATATACTTTATCTTTAGAATACTTTATCGAGTACGGATATCATCCCAAACATTAATGTCAAGAGAGGTCCAAAAAAACACCTGTACGATTTCTCTACACTTGGCTATCATATTATCCTGACCCAAGAATCCCCAAATCAACTCAGACAAATATCACAAAATCAGCTCAATTTTACATTCCCATAACAGAGTGAAAAGTAACTTTTCACTAAACTAAACATAAACTCTTATTTCAAACTTTTCCCTTAAACTTTAATTTGACCAAAACATTTCATCTGTTTAAAATACTTAGTTGACTAAAACGCTTCATTTGTCTAAATACTTGTCCATATTGTGCCTTCTCCATGAATTCCCTTTGACAGGGGCTTTTAAAAAATTAGTTTGTATTTAGATTTAAAAAAATTAGATTTTAAGGGCTTTTTGGTCTACTCATCCCGGACCCTCAAATTCTCAAATTTTCAAGGATTCTTAGAGACCACCCTGTATATAAATAGAGTGCTAAAGAAAGGTTTTTAAAAGATCACCAACAATGGGCAATTGTAGGTCCATCTCTCGCCAAATGCAACTGAGTTTAATGTTGATATTAATAGCACTGTTTTTACATGCAAAAGAGATTTATCATTGTTTTTAGTAAGGTAAGCAACAAATCACTTGTTAAAACCATGACTTTTGGGTATCTGTGCTTCTTTTTCTATGTTTAACTCACCAAACAACTACAATGTGAAAATTACGGGGCTTCCACTCACTCTTCCTCAAAAGTGTGTAGTGGTTTCACTTGTAAATTAAATTAAAAAAAGAATAAAAAAACGATAAAATAAAGTGTGTTGGCATGATTGATTTAGAACTAGTGGACCCCATGTTGGCATCCTCCTCACGGTTGTTACTGAAGTAACTCCTCTTTGGCGCCACCATAACGCCCATGGGGCGATCTTTAGCGCCCCTTATTGCTAATGTGTAGCGACCAGCCCACTCCACATAAATGAACTTTTCAAATAATTACATAACTTACACTACAAAATAACACTTTAATAATCTAGATTTCACATGTTTAAACATTAGCCAAATCGTTTTAAATTTCACTAGGTTTTACACGCATTGGCAAGTTTGACAAGTTCAACACACTTGACTTGTTTGATACATTTGGTTCTCTAGCCCCAGAGGCCGTGAAATTCCTCAACATGATCCAACGGGTCGTGAATAGTAATTTCTGGACTCTTAAGAGTCGCTTTATCTTTAGTAGGATCGGTTTTGCAATTCAAAAGGGGGTTGAGCTCAGCTTGTTACCCGTTTACCTGTCGTTTGTAATTTGTTGTTTTGGTATTTTAACGAAGACTACCATGTGTAATTATTTTAAGCTGAAGTTAATTAAAACATAACTAGCATGATCATATCTTAACCAGCTTCGAATCCTTTTGGATTTATCTACCTTGACACATAATACACATGATTCTTGAGCCCCCAACCTATAGGTTATAACCGAGCCGAGTTGAGTTGATGGGTCATAACATATAACACACTCAAGGGCACGCAACAGGAGCGTGGTTCACCTTAGAGTATACAAAAGAGTGAACTCTAAAGATAGAAGCTTGTAATGACATCCAAAAAATGAGCTTCTGTAATCAACTATGTGATACACCAATAGTAAAATCTACAGAAAACAAAAGCATGTCACCTGAAATTTACAATGAACAGTGCACGCGGAAACTTCTAGAAGGTATGCGACAAAAGATTTACCTCAACTTAGCAAGTTAACGTGGGCCATGACGAAAGTTGACTTTTTTGCTGGTTTGGTCAATGGCTTTGCAGAATGAAGAAAATGAGTCCTTGAGTTCACTGGGAAGAGGAAAGCTCAAAGAAGGAAGTATTCCATAGTCTTGTTGACCTCTTGTGGCCCGTGAAGAAAAGGAACGGGCCATTGCGGGCTGCTGTTTGTTAAGACCTTCGATTATGAAAGAAAAAGCACCGAATGTGACGCAGCTCTGCAAAAGAGCCTGTGGTGCACCTGGAAAGATAATTAAAAAGGTTAAATTGTTTAATGTTGTAAAATTCGGTAAAAAACGGAGATAAACATACACAAATTCTCCCGAAATCATATAAAATGAGTATGTTTTCGGTTATATTAGCTTATATACGTAATTCGTAAGACATCAAGTACCTGGAATACTTAAAGCAAGACCGGTACAACATCCAGCTACACCTGCATTAATGACTGTAAAAAAGAAAGTTAAATTGGTTATTAGTGTGATCAATCTTGTTATATCTCAAGCGTACAGATCTAAAATTCAAGATTTTGTACCGTCATCTTTCCCTCGAAGCATCTTTAAGAAACATACAACCAAACTGTGGACCCCAGACAAAACAGCAAATGTCTGATGAGAAAGAAAGAATAGGGTTAATTCAATGTCTAATTGGAACAAAATAATATTCAATACCTTAGCAGATGACGCTGCCTCTCCAAATGATCCTCTAAACCCTTTCTTTTTAATCAGTCCAGAACCTTAAAATCCAAAAAAATGGCAATGTCAGAACTCAGAATGCAGATTTTCAAAACGTTAAACCCAGGTTACACATAATAAGCAAACCAGAATAAATGGTTTATCTTTATCCTATTTGAAAACAGAACTTGCGATCCCACCTTTAAATAATAATAATAATAATAATAATAATAATAATAATAATAATAATAATAATAATAATAATCATAATAATCATAATAATCATAATAATCATAATAATCATAATCATAATCATAATCATAATCATAATCATAATCATAATCATAACATAATCATAATCATAATCATAATCATAATCATAATCATAATCATAATCATAATCATAATCATAATCATAATCATAATCATAATCATCATCATAATAATCATAATAATCATAATAATCATAATAATCATAATAATCATAATAATCATAATAATCATAATAATCATAATAATAATAATAATAATAATAATAATAATAATAATAATAATAATAATAAATAGCAAACAAAATACAAGAAATTAGAAGGAAAAAATATATCTTAAAGACAAAATACCAATTACCCAACTATATCATCCATTGTCATACTTCTGCAATTCCATCAAAACCAAGTTATTAATGCTCAACAGAGCAGAGAACTTGGGGAATTAGTTTGACAGAGAAGTGTCACGAGCCAAATGTTCGAAGGTCGTTTTGCTATGGGATGTACTTAACGCTTGGGTTTGCTGGCTAGTCCGGGACTTTATCAGGGACGTTCTCAGCGGATAAGAAGGTGTATGTGCCTAGTCGTGTCTATACGATGAACGCACCACTGGTTAAGAGCTGGCGCTGCTCTCCTGATGAGTCCAAGGCAGGACAAAACCAGTGACCCACACAAAGAGCAAGATGGATTGGGTTATCCCGGGAACCCCATGACAGAAAGCTCATTTAAGAGCCAAAAAAAACTTGAAAATAAAAGAACCATTCTTGGCCCTTGGATCGAGAAAAGGAGAACTATTCTTAACATTTGAATACGTTATAATTCACATGCGAATAAACTCATGTAACATATGTTACATCCATTAACATGTGAAAAGATTCAATCTTAACCCTTGATTTTTTATCTTTCGACCATGTGTTCATTTGTTCTCAAGTTTTTTTGAAGTTTCAAATAAACCTGCCCCTTAGGCCCTTAGTTCTGAAAAACTAAATAGTGCCCTCTTCATCTTCTATCAAACAACATACAATCACACTATGATTGTAATTATCATAGTTTAAAAAGGTATCTAGGTGTTTTACCAATCGATATACACATCCCCTGTGCAAGTGTGTAACCCTACCCTACGTACGAATCAATATACAAGCATGTTTCTAGTTTAACTCATTATAACTGCCAACACAAAATATCAAATTCTCATGAAAAACAAAGAAATTTTTGAAAAATCAACACTTAAAAGCCAAACTAAAGCCGTCTAATCACCAAAAAAACAAAAATCAAAGTTAAGTCAAGTTCATATATTAAGTTATTAACAGAGTACACACATCTAGTAGTAGTAACTAGCATCGGCATGATAAAACATCACTTTAACAACAAATGCAACTAACCATAATAGAGGTGGTTAGCTAACTGCCCATTCGCACAACATATAAAATCTCATTTTAACTCAAATAGGTGTAGTTAACAGCCCTGGCATAAAAAGATAAAAAAAAAACTCAAAACACCAAAAGCTTCTAACACAATAATTTAGGTGAGCTTACTGACCATTCACACAACATAGCGGCCATTCAGCCAAGATGTGATTGGCTAATTAGTCACCAAATACGCAATTAGTATGATTTCAACTCTTAGACTGATTAGCTAAATCCACTAAACTTATAGAAAAAAAAAACAGCTACAACATATAAAATATTTGCAACAAAATTGTAGTTAATAGCCCTAGCATAACAAGATATAAACTCAAAACACCAAAAGCTTCTAACACGATAATTTAGGTGAGCTTACTGACCATTCACACAACATTTAAGCCATTCAGCCAGGATGTGATTGGCTAATTAGTCACCAGGTACAAAACTGATATGATTTCAACTCTTAAACTGTTTAGCTAAATCCATTTATAGCAATAAACAGCTACAACATACAAAATATTTGCAACAAAATTGTAGTTAGTTGCCCTAGCATAACAAGATAAAAAACTCGAAACACCAAAGGCTTCTAACACAATAATGTAGGTAAGCTTACTGACCATTCACACAACATAGTGGCCATTCAGCCAAGATGTGATTGGCTAATTAGTCACCAGATACAAAATTAGTATGATTTCAACCTCTATTAACAAGGCTCACCCAGAGGCGCGCCTAGGCCCACTTTTCAGGCCCAGCGCAGCCTTCTCACTTTGCTTTAAAACCACCGCTTTCAGGCCCTCAAGCGCATTTTTCAGGCAAAGTTCTGGTGAAATTCCGGCATAAATCGCCCAAACAGATTTGTACAATTATACCAACCCTAAACAAGCCTGAAATTAACCTAAAACAGCCTAAACTACCCCCAAAAACGCCTAAAACCCCCAATAAAATGTATTTTTACAATATATGCCTCGCCTAAAAAAGCCCTGACTTTTTAAGGACCTTGCATCGAGGCCCAAGGCTCCCCCTTTGTGCCTTGAGTGCACCTTGCGCCTTCGACAACCATGATTTCAAGTTTTCAACTCTTAAACTGATTTGCTAAATAACTTAAACTTTATACCAATAAAAAGCTACAACATAATTCTAGTTAATAGCCCTGGCATAACAAGATAAAGAATCAAAATACCAAATGCCTCTTAACACAATAATTAAGGTAAGCTTGATGACCATTCACACAACATAACAGCCATTCGGCCAAAATATGTGATTGGCTAATTAGTCACCAAATAAACAATTAGTATGAATGTATGATTTCAACTCCTAAACTGATTAACTAAATCCCTTAAATTTTATAGCAATAAACAGCAACAACATATAAAATATGAGCAACAAAATTGTAGTTAATTGCCCTGGCATAACAAGATAAAAACTCAAAACACCAAAGGCTTCTAACACAATAATTTAGGTGAGCTTACTGACCATTCACACAACATAGCGGCCATTCAGCCAAGATGTGATTGGCTAATTAGTCACCAAAAACACAATTAGTACTCAAATCTTAAACTAATTCGCTAAATCCATAAAACCTTATAGCAATGCCCAACACAGCCTTCTCGCTTCACTTTAACCCCCCCCCCCCCCCAAACTTTCAGGCCATTAGACGCATTTTTCAGACCAAGTTCCAACAAAATTCCAACCATAAAGCGTCTGAACAGGTCTGAAACAATTATACCAAGTTACCAACCCTTAACAAGCCTTGATTCAACCTAAAGGCTAAAACATGTCTAAAACCTCCAAAAATTGTATTTTTATACTCTGCGCCTTGCCTACATACATAAAGACAGTGTTGTAAAATCGTTAAATTTCAGCTAGCCGGACCCAAAATCAGTAGGGGCGCTGCACTAGTGATGGAATTCCATCGATCACAACATCCAATCAAGTTCTGCCACGTGTCATTGAGCTTCATTCCATCACCAGTGACGGATTTTACTAGGAGTGTCCATCATTAGTGATGGTTTTTTTTTATTTTAAAATTATAAATTAACAATAATCTATACCCAGTTTACCTTATAAATAACTCAAAAAATACGAAATTTAATTGAAAAAAAAATTAAAAGACCAGTGAAACGAAGCCCTAATTTCCTCTCCGTCAATCAGAAATTAATTACCAGCAACAACAAACCGATTCACAGGTTAGTTTCTTCGAATTTCACCAAACCTTCTAAAAAACCCTAACAAACAATCAATAAACTCAACAATTAAAAACCGGTAATTTTTAACCACGACGATATACATTACCGTAACCAAATACGGATCCCATAAGCCCGCCGGCAGCGGAGTCTCCGGCAAACCGGAAAAGGCAGACTAACGGTGGACTTGCATGACTAACGGCGCCGGTAGTGGTTAGGGCATCGGAAGTGACGGTAGGTGTCGTGACGGTGGTGTTCGTACCGGCGGTTTCTATATCAGAATCAGAATCGTAACCGGTGGGATCGGTGGCCGGAGTTGTTGATGACATTTTTTGGCTTGGTTTATCTCGAGTGTAAACCCTAGCTAGATAAAGGGGTTTGGTTTGTGTATGGGTTATAATACGCTGTCGTATGGTTGTAAACAGACGAACCGAATGTTCGGCGGAGTAGTTCGTAAATTGTTTGGTGAAAAGTTCGTTTATATTCGTTCGTTTAATAAATGAACAAACACGAACAAGAAATTTCGTTCGATAAGTTGAACAAACGAATATGAATACAGGTTGTATTCGTTTGTTTGTGTTCGTGTTCGATGATTTTTTATTTATATTCGCTCATTTATATTCATTTGTGTTTGTTCATTAAATGTTTTTATGTTATATTTATATTTTATTGGCTTTAGTTTTAAAATTTTGAAACATGCCTTAGTTTGTGCTAAAGTTTGAAAACTTATTAAATTTTTTGTGTTGATTATATGTCTATGATGATTATGTCAACTATGTTCGGATAGTTCTATCATGTATTTATTTATTTTTTGTAGATTCTTCGTAATCTTTGTGATAAAAAATGCAGATTGTATTTTTAAACGAATGTATAACATTTGTTTGTGTTCATTTATGTTCGTGCACATTTGTTTGTGTTTGTTTGTTTGCGTTCGTCTACGTTCAGTAAGTGTTCATAAACATGTTCATTTTCTTAATGAATTAACACGAACAAGAAATCTCGTTCGATAAGCGTTCATGAACATGTTCATTTTCTTAATTAACGAACACGAACAAGAAATCTCGTTTGATAAGTGTTCATAAACCGTTCATGAGCATGTTCATTTCTTAATGAACGAACATGGACAAGGCATTGTTCGTGTTCGTTCGATTCGTTTACAACCCTAGCTAGAGGTTATACTCGTTTAGCCAAAGGGTTCAGTTGAAAAAAGAAAGAGTAAAAGGTCAAAATCATCCCTGAGGTTCGGACATTTGCCATTTCTTACCACTTTTATCCAGTTTTTTTTTAGGTTTTTGGGGGGTTTAATTTTTAGCATCTAGCTTGGGGGGTTAGGTTTTATTTACGTTTTTTTAGGTTTTTTGGTGGTGTAGTGGGTTTATTTTGTTGTTTTCATATTGGTTCTCACGGTTCTCGCAATAAAGGTGGTTCTCCTATGAACCCTACCATATATATATATATATATATATATATATATATATATATATATATATATATATATATATAGAGGCCAGTTAACGTACAATACGGCTTAACGTACATCATGTACGGCAGGTAATTACGCACGTTCATTTGAAAATCACGCATGTTCTAAACTAAAAAACCCAAATCACGCATGTTGGAAAACATTAATCACGCATGATGAAAACATTAATCACGCACGTTATACACATAATCACGCATGTTGTCGTACGTGATGTACGTTAAGCCGTATTGTATTTTACACTTTTCATATATATAGGGTCAGGATTTAGGAAAAACGGTGAAAAGTGTGAAAACGGTGAGAACGCTTATGGATCGTCAGATCAAAACAATCTATGGACTAGATTGACGTAGTGGCGTTTTCGTAAATAACATCAATTTTATTACTTGAACATGCTTCATTAAGGTTAAAAAGGTCTTTTTACTGCTCTAATTTAAAAGCTAAATAATAAGCAAGACGCCATTCAAAACTGTAACGCCTCGCTTTTTGAAACTTACCTTAATTAGAAAGATTATTTATGTTCCTATTTTTGGAAACTTATATCCGTATCGTATTCATATTTCACTTCTGGTTTCGTAAATCGCAACTTTGATCGTAATAAAACTTGATCATTTTATGTAAACTATACTTCGATTAATCGTATTTGTTTTACATTCAAATCATATACATACTCGACACGTATTCATCGTTCTCGTAAACTATAACAACCCTCAAAATGCCCTAAAACACTCCGTAATCGAAAAACCGAACTAGCATAACGTTATTCAGCTTGAAAATGAAAAAAAAAATAATTATCTGTCACACCCCAACCGTGTTAAAACAACGAAACCGCGGCGGAAACGTCGGGGGGTGGAGCAATAGAATTATTGTTTCACAACTATGGATTAAAAAAGTTTCGTTTTATTAAATATTAAACATTAACATTGTCTTTGAAACTGAACAAGCAAGTTAAACATCGTCTATCATTTGTTATTTAGTCACTAAGGCCTCGTCTAGTCCTAAGTGAGCATGCATCTACTTGTAATCAACATCATTCGACACCACCTGAAACATATGTAAAAATAAAGTCAGCAAAGAAATACCGGCGAGCACATAGGTTTTGTGTGAGTATTAGATTCATGGCTCGTTTATATGTTGAAATAACTCGTACAACTTTGTTAATCGATATTAGAAAACCTTGTTTTGTAAGATGTTTGTATTGTAAAATGAATAACCAAGTCAAAACATGTTGGTTATAGTTTATAAAACCTCGATGCCATGAATCTTAACTCAAAACATTTGTTTAAGTAAACCAAATCGTGAATCGTTCTCGTAAAATAACTCGTATGGTTTATATCGTTTAGTAAACATCGTTGTGTGTATCGTTTAAAATCGTTCAATCCAAGTGAACTAAATAACGCTACGGGATATAACATGATAAAAACACTTATATATAAGAAGTACCAGCGGCGTATCTACCATGCTTTTATCACATTAAACCCGTCTCGTTATCTAATCACCAACCAAAAACCAATCGTTCGTTCAATTCGTTTAACTTGTTTAAATCGTTCAAATCGTTCAACTCGTTCCAATCGTTCAATCGTTCAAATCGTTCTCGTTTTAGTTGTGAAAACTACTTTTGGTCGTCTCGCTTATAACATTCAAACCTTCGTAATTCGTCCATTGTTCAACTCGTATTAACAAACCACCAAAGGGTAAGTTAATAATCAACAGGTTCAGTTGTTACCCACATAACCCCCACACATAACCATGGGTGCAGTCCGATAACGGGATTTGTCAAATCCTATGGTACCATAACCCAATACTGGTCGGCTCGGCCAAAGCTAATGAATGTCATTCGTTATGTAATTACGTCCAACAAGTTCGTTCACATTATCGAAATCGTTCTTGTTTAATATAAACCATAGTATTCGTTTTTGAAATTATCGTTGAAAGCATCGAAATCGTTTAACACATATGAATCACCCAAAAACAAATGAAAACAGTAAAATAGGGGAACTATGTACTCACATCGAAGTGCAAAGTATCCTCGATCTAATGAACTAGCAAAGCTCGAGTAAACCAAGGAAATCAGATAACACCTAGTAATCGGATCGCTAGTTAATAAATCGACACTTAAATCGGAAGATCGGGTAGAATGAGGTCTTGTAAACCAAATGAGCATTGGAACTCATGTAATATGGTTTAACAAAGCCTACATTCTAAATCGGAACCTATCCTAAGTGCTTACAACCCGTTACGACCCATTAAGGTAGTTTACGCCACTTTAATGCGTCGTTCGCGCAAAAGCGCGTTCGAGACGCCTAACTAGTCCTATGACAAGTATTATATGCCCTAACATGTTTAAATATGTTGCATAATCAGCTTAAGTGACAACAGTTACATATGCTTAAAATCCAATTATGCATGAAAATGGCATTTTGGTCATTTACCTAAGGGATATAAACTACCTATCATACAACTAATTAAACTAAGTGACCATAAGGTATAACCTCGGAAGGTTATTCACTATACAACTATGGTCACTAAATGTGCTTGGTCGGATCCTAATGATCGACCAAACGGGTCGGGTTCGAAAGTCTAATCGGTTGTCAAGACCGCTTGACTCAAGACCCTATACAAGCACTAGACTAAAAGTGACGAGTTAAACATGTTAAAACATGTTTAACTAAGTTAGAAAACAGGTTTTGATATCAAAACAAAGTGTTTTGATATCCAAGGATAGTTTCGTCTCAAAATACGCATAAACATGTACTTTGACCGAAACTTTGACTCGTCACTTCGACTAATTAACGTGGTAATCAGTAGGTATAGTCAGATGGGAATATAACCATCGTGATTACGCTCACGTTGCAAAGTTCAAACGAACTTTGTGTTGACCAAATCGTGGTCAAAGCAGAAAGTCAAACACTGTTTGACTTTCACGCTTGAAAAACATAAACGAGCATGAAAGAAACTGACAAAAGGTCCAAGCAAGGAAGATTTGAACTCAAAAATTCTCAGGTATGAAGCTTCACAAGGAGAGCTTCAACTTAGAGAAGGAAATTGGGATCAAATGTGAGGAAGATGAAGTGAAACAAGTGGGTATTATAGATTTCCAAGAACCGTTAGGATCGTTTCTCGAAAATTGAGCTTCGATCTGGAATGTACATGTAAGGCACACTGATTTGGAATACTAGGGGTGTCAAAAACCATCACACGGTATTGAGAAAGTTACATAAAGGCCCCTGAAAATCAACCCATTTGTCAAAAATGGAGTTTCTGCCCAGCATGAGCCGTCGCGTGCCGCCACAGCACAGCCATTAGGCTGTGGCGCGACGCCACCAGTGCATAGATCCAGAAACTTTTGAAAATTGGCAGGTTTGGTCCTTGCAAACACTTTTAAGCCATTTTCGATGCGTTTAAACCCCTTTAACCCATTTTTCAAGGCTCTACAAAGATGTTAAAGCATAGGGGACATGAAATATGCTCAAAAGCATCTCGGATGTTGGTTCGTTTGGTCGTACGGTTGCGTTATTCGGTTAATTACGACGAAAACTCGAACGGACGCAAAAAGGATCCAAATTAAGCGACGAATGGTATTTTGCATTCTAGTCATTAAAATAAGATATTTTAATGATTACAAAAATTTTTGGATGTCCGGATATTCAGAACGTAAGATATGCGCGAAAATGCAAGCTTATGCACTTTTTGACGCTTTTAGTCCCTGTTTGATCAAAAAGTTTATTTTCGCATACCGAACCCCTCAAAGCCTATTTCTAAGCTATGTAAAGTATATTTAGGGTATGTTTAACTTATGATCAAGTTCCGGAATGTTCGTTATCATATGAATCGGCATAGTTTCGCAGTTTGACACAAATAGTCCCTACGATCGAATAAACTTGTTTTTGACACACTAAACCCTCCAAAACTTATTTCTAAGTTATGTAAAGGTTATTTAAGGTATGTTAAGCCTATTTCACTATTCCGGAGTGTTTGTCGCATTAAACTGATTACGTTTACGCACCAGTTTGCGTATAACCTTCCAGAAAGCGATTTAAAGCTTGAAATCGAACTCGAATCAAATCGTAAAATCATCAAACACAAATACACACATAATAACACCAAAACACATCATTTTATTGATAATTGAAATTGTTTTACATCGTACATCATTCACATAACACAGTTGTCACAATCTCCCCTATTTTAGGAAATTTCGTCCCGAAATTTTAACTAGAGGAAACTTGTGAAAACAATTGTGGATATTTCGCCTTCATTTGGTCCTCACGTTCCCAAGTAAACTCTGGGCCACGTTTGGACTCCCAGCGAACTTTGACTAATCGAATCCGTTTGTTCTTCAACTTTTTGACTGCACGGTCCGTTATCTCCACAGGTTTCTCGACAAAGTGCATCGTTTCATCAACTTGAATTTCGTCGAGTGGAATTTGAAGATCAGTATCGGCTACACACGTTCGTAGATTGGACACGTGGAATGTTGGGTGAATATTCCCAAGTTCAGGAGGTAGCTCAAGTTGATAGGCAACCTTTCCGATTCTTTCAACAATCTTGAATGGTCCAACATATCGTGGTGCAAGTTTTCCTTTCTTTCCAAATCTTACCACTCCCTTCCAAGGGGATACCTTGAGTAGGACATGGTCGCCAACTTGAAATTCCAAGGGCTTGCGTCGCATATCCGCATAACTCTTTTGACGGCTTCTAGCTATCAGGAGGTTATCGCGAATCTTTTTGATTTTATCTGTTGTTTCCAGAATGAGTTTCGGTCCAGTAAGCTGAGTTTCACCGATCTCATTCCAACAGACAGGTGAATGACATTTTCGACCATAGAGAGCTTCGAATGGTTCCATATTGATACTAGCATGATAACTATTGCTGTAAGAGAACTCGATCAATGGTAGATGAGAATCCCAATTACCACCAAAGTCTATCACGCATGCTCTAAGCATATCCTCCAATGTTTGTATCGTCCTCTCAGATTGTCCATCTGTTTGGGGATGATAAGCAGTGCTTAGATTTAGTTGGGTTCCCAAAGCAGATTGCATGGTCATCCAAAAGTGAGATGAAAATCGAGCATCACGATCGAAAATGATATCCAAAGGAACACCATGACGAGATACAATCTCATCAACATAAATCTTGGCAAGTTTATCAGCAGATAGATCCTCGCGAATCGGTATAAAGTGAGCTGACTTCGTTAATCGATCAATAACAACCCAAATAGCATCGTGACCTCTAGATGTACGCGGTAACTTAGTGATAAGATCCATCGCAATGTTCTCCCACTTCCAAACCGGTATCTCTGGTTGTACAAGCAAACCAGATGGTCGTTGATGTTCAGCCTTGACTTTGAGACAAGTTAGACATTTCGATATATATAAGGCAATATCCTTCTTCATACCAGGCCACCAGTACTGAGTACGAAGATCCTTGTACATTTTGTCAGCACCAGGATGGATAGAATATCGGGACTTATGAGATTCGTCCATCACTAAAGTGCGAAGATCGTCTTGTTTCAGAACCCACAAACGATTCTTGAAATAGAGTAACCCATCGTCCTTCGTTTCGAGTTTGAGCTCTAGTTGACGTGGTAATTCCTTACCCATTAGGTTTGTGAAACACAAGATTGTTGAGCTTGAGAAACACGAGTTTAAATATCAGATAGAGTGCGAACAAAATTAAACTTGACTCGTTCCTTTCGACTTAGCGCATTGGCTACGACATTCGCCTTACTAGGATGGTAGCGAATTTCTCAATCGTAATCGTTTAATAACTCCACCCAACATCGTTGTCTCATGTTCAGCTCCTTCTGATTGAGAATGTGTTGGAGACTTTTGTGGTCTGTGAAAACCACACATTTCGTTCCATACAGATAGTGTCTCCAGATTTTAAGTGCGAAAACCATAGCACCCAACTCAAGATCATGAGTGGTGTAGTTCTTCTCATGTATTTTCAGCTGTCTTGACGCATATGCAATGACTTTGCCTCGTTGCATGAGAACACAACCAAGGCCTAGGTTCGATGCGTCACAATAGACAATGAAATCATCGTTTCCATCAGGCAAAGATAGAACAGGAGCATCACATAGTTTTCGTTTAAGCATTTGGAACGCTTCTTCTTGTTTGGGTCCCCACTCAAAAGGCTTATTCTTCTGAGTCAAAGTAGTGAGTGGAATCGCGATCTTTGAGAAGTTCGAAATAAATCGTCGATAATACCCAGCAAGACCAAGAAAAGAACGAACTTCTGTAGGTGTCGTAGGTTTGTTCCAATCTTTAATAGCAGCTATTTTGGAAGGATCCACAAGAATACCCTGCTCGTTAACAATGTGACCCAAAAATTGAACTTCCTTACGCCAGAATTCACACTTGGAGAATTTAGCAAAAAGTTGTTCCTTCTTTAAGAGTTCCAATGTCAGAAGAAGGTGTTGTTCGTGATCGGCTCGAGACTTCGAATAAATGAGAATGTCGTCAATAAACACAATGATGAACTTGTCTAAATAAGGTTAACAAACCCTATTCATTAGGTCCATGAAGATAGCTGGGGCATTCGTCAAACCAAAAGGCATGACAGTGAACTCGTAATGACCATATCTCGTGCGTAATGCAGTTTTGGGAATATCTTCTTCGAGTACACGAAGCTGATGATACCCAGAACGCAGATCGATCTTGGAAAAACATGTAGCACCTTGCAGCTGATCAAAGAGATCATCGATTTGTGGTAGGGGATATCGATTCTTGATGGTAAGCTTATTAAGTTCACGATAATCGATACACATTCGAAAAGATCCATCTTTCTTTTTCACAAACAGGACAGGAGCGCCCCAAGGTGAATAACTTGGTCGGTTGAATCCTTTATCAGATAACTCTTGAAGCTGTTTCGATAACTCTTGCATCTCAGACGGTGCAAGACGATAAGGTGCTTTCGTAATCGGGTTAGCATTGGGTACAAGATCAATATGAAACTCGACTTGACGAACTAGAGGCAAACCAGGCAGTTCATCAGGAAACACTTTGGATAATCTCGTACAATTGGAATATCTTGGATGCACTTGCTCTTGCCTTTCTCCTCTGTGACATGTGCCAGGAAAGCAACATATCCCTTTCGTAAATAACTTTGGGCTTTCGTACACGACATGAGTTTCAATCCACCAGATGGTTTCTCGCCACGAACCACTAAAACTTCACCATATGAAAGAGGAATACGAACAATCTTATCAAAACAAACCACCTCATCATGAAACTTTGTTAACCAATCCATCCCTACAATGATGTCGAAACTTCCAAGTTGCATCGGTGTGAGGTCAATAGGAAAAAGATGGTTATCGAGGTTCAACTGACAATCACGAATAATAGAATCGAGTATGATCGGTTTACCAGTAGCAACTTTGACAGATAAGGGTTTCCTCAGTTTAGTTCTAGGTATCGCAAGCAAAGGCTCAAAAGATAACGAAACAAAACTTCTATCGGCACCAGAGTCGAAAAGAATAGATGCAGGTTGATGGTTAACAAGGAACATACCATTAACAACCTCGTTGTCAGCCCTCGCCTCATTTGCATTCTAGTTGTACGCTCGTCCATGAGCGGGATTCATGTCACGGCCCCCGCCCCAGTTTTACCCGGTCCAGGTGTCGCGGGACAGAAACCCGTGGTATTTAAGTTTACAGCGGAAGTTTAGCAGGATCGTTTAACTTAAAAATGCCCGATTATTTTATTTCATAATTTGGGACAAACCCCGTAATTTACAATAGAGGAATTTCACGAGGAAAATCCCTGGTTTACAAAACATGTTTATTTATTTAACTGAGCTACTACTTCAAGCTTTGTTAGTGCTCCGTAGCACTTTTCCTTGCTTCACAGTAGGTCACCTGAAACATGTTTTAAAAAATATTTTTGTCAGCGGGGAAATTCTGGTGGGGTCACTCAATTTTATAAAACAACACATAGCTATTAATTACAGCATAAGAGCGATTACAATGGCTTCTATCTTATTTTTATTTGGCGCCGTGTCACCTCCTGGTGACGATGGTCATACCACTATTGGGTCCTTTCACCCAAGTAGTGATGATTATCACTGTTAGGATTTATTAGCCTAACCGTGAGAAATTAGTAATGTGCACAATACCCCACTAGCCAGTGATTCAAGATAACCACGACTTAATCCCTGTAATTATAACTTTTGAAAATAATTTGGAGTATTGTAAAACACTGTTGATAAAAAGAGAATGACTCACATTGCAAGTTTAAACGGGCAGAGCTTAGCAGACTGATAAGCCTGATAACCTAATTTAAACAACAATGCACACGAACTAGGTCAGTAACTAATACAGCATTTACGATAACTCACGAGATTAAAACCTTCACAACAAATGACGAAGTGCAAGACTTAAACATCCATCGAATTCACGACGAATGACAAAGTATACCCCTAATGTGGGCAGCACTTAAACATTCATCGGATAGTTTTAATCGATTGGACATTGAATCGTAGCAGCGATCGAGTTAATACCCTGTATCGTAGCAGCGTCTCCCTAATGGAATTTATGATTTTGAGTAGTAGAACTTTGTTTTTTATTGAAATCTCGAGCACAGATGAACTGCTCATGGCCTAGCAATTTATAGCTGAAAAATGGGGTTTACGCGGCCCGCGTAAACCCTTTCTTAAACTTACGCGGCCCGCGAGGGCCTCCTAATCTACGATTAGGGCAAGCGTGTCACAGGTAGGTCCACCACGTGGTTGACACATGGCCTGAACGCTTATCCGGTGAATTGTAACCTGCCGCGATACAACCCTTATGTCTTACGCGGCCCGCGTGAAGACCAAAAATTCAATTTTCTTGATTTTTCATGCACGTTGGGGTTTCAGGGGTCCGGGTTTTCACTTACGGGTCGTTTTAGGACATTTTTGAAGGTCCTTACCTCCTCCCCACCTCATTTAAAATCTCGTCCTCGAGATTTATTGAAATAAGTGAGGATATTTTCGTTTCATCTCCGATTCCAGCTCCCAGTGTATTCAGGTCCTCTTTTTGACTCCCACTTGACTTTGACTAGTATCAATCTTTTGTGTTTGAGGAACTTGACCTTTCTGTCTTCTATTTGAAGTGGTTTTTCCACGAACTTTGACTTTTCATTTACCTCTATGTCTTGAAGAGGTACTACCAAGGATTCGTCAGATAAACATTTCTTGAGGTTGGATACATGAAATACATCATGTACCCCAGCTAACTCCTCTGGTAGTTGCAGGCGATAGGCAACTAGTCCTATTCGCTGTATTACTGGGAAAGGTCCTACATATCTTGGACTTAGCTTTCCTTTCTTACCGAATCGAACTACTCCTTTCCAAGGAGAAACTTTCAATAGTACTCTGTCCCCAACTTGGAATTCTAACGGCTTGTGTCGGTTATCTGCATAACTCTTCTGGCGATCTCGAGCCGTTTTCAGTCTTTCCTTGATTTGAGTGGTCTTGTCAGTGGTTACTTGCACTATTTCAGTACCTGATAATTGGCTTTCTCCTATTTCTGCCCAACAAACTGGAGTTCTGCACTTTCGTCCATTTAGTGCTTCGAATGGGGCGACTTCGATGCTTGAATGATAGCTATTGTTATAGGAGAATTCGATTAAGGGTAGGTGGTCATCCCAACTTCCACCAAAATCTAACACACATGCCCTGAGCATGTCTTCCAAGGTTTGGATCTTCCTTTCCCTTTGTCCGTCTGTTTGGGGATGATAGGTTGTACTTAAATTTAATCGCGTCCGCATAGCTTCTTGGAAACTTGTCCAAAAATGTGAAGTGAAACGACTATCTCTATCCGATACAATGGAGAGTGGAACTCCATGTAAGGATACTACTTCGTCTACATATAATTTTGCTAACCTTTCCATGCTAAAGGTTTCTTTCATGGGTAGAAAATGAGTTGATTTGGTTAATCGATCCACAATTACCCAAATCGCATCATTACCTTTTCTGGTTTTGGGCAACTTGGTAACAAAATCCATGGTTATTAGTTCCCATTTCCAAATAGGCATTTCTAATTGTTGGAGTAACCCTGAAAGTTTCTAGTGTTCTGCCTTAACTTGTGAACAAGTTAGACACTTAGATACATATCTAGCTATGTCCTTTTTCATTCCTACCCACCAGAAATTATTTCTTAAATCTTGGTACATCTTATTGTTTCCTGGGTGCATGGTATACCTAGATTTATGGGCTTCCTCTAAGATCTTATGTCTTAATTCTCCTTGCTTAGGTACCCAAATCCTTTTCTTGTGGAATCTCCAAATTCCATCGGTACCTTGCTCTAGCTCCTTTATTCTTCCTTTCATTTCTTCAGCATCATCCTTGATGGCTGTTTCCTGAACATTCTTCAATTGTTCCATTAAATCTACTTGAAGATTTAATCTAAGAGCACGAACTCGCTTTTGCTTTTTATGATACTTACGACTTAAGGCATCTGCAACTACATTTGCTTTTCCTTCGTGATATTGGATATCACAGTCGTAGTCGCTTAGAATTTCCATCCATCTCCTTTGCCTCATGTTAACTCTTTTTGCCCAAATATGTATCTTAAGCTCTTATGATCCGTATAGACAGTAAACTTACTTCCATACAGATAATGTCTCCAAATCTTAAGGGCAAAAATTATTGCTCCTAATTCTAAGTCATGAGTAGTATAGTTTTCTTCGTGCTTTTTCAATTGCCTTGAGGCATACTGACGTGTGCGCGACTATACATATTTTTACAATGAAATTACACACGATTTGGTTTTAAATTTATAAAAGTGATTATTACTTTTACATCAAAACACACACGAAAGGGCAAGTGTACCCCGTCATATATGTAGTAAAGTATCGGTAAGAACCAAGTATCGATCCACGGAAATGGGCGGAGAAATAATACTAGACCTTTGGCACAAAATTACCGGTAAAAACATAAGTTGTTTTGGTTTTAGTTAAACTAAAGTAAGCATAAATAAATACTTATAAAACATAGTAGATTATATATAAATAGCCTTGCTTAATACACGACCAAAGCATGTCATCTAAGTCAGTTTTGGCACTAGAAGCATTCGGTCAATTTTCCATTTTTCAGACAATTAGTATCCCTTTCGGGAATCCTAACATGAAAATCATTTGGAAAGTTAAAACGATAAACACACTTTAACCACCTAAAATTGTTCTTTAACGTGCAATTGATTAATGTCTATAAAAATCTCCTAAAAATAAGTTAGTTATCCGTTAGGAGTTTTCTAACCTCACTTAATCAAGGAAAGCGACACCGATAAACACAATGCAACCACCGAGACAAGCATAAACTAGATTAAATCACAACCGAGTTCATTTTACAAATCTTGCACATAAATTCACCAAGATAGCAATTTTGGCCGAAACTACTAACTAAGCTAACAAATCATGGCAAGAATTCATAACAACACCATCTAACCCGTTAGAGTCCTTCCGTGAGGGCAAGCTTTCTTGATTAATAATAATTGCATTTTATTAAACTACTAACCATTTCTAGTATCATGGTGCCCACATTTTAACCAAGTTAAACTAGTTAACCAAATTAAAAGTTTACTAATACATGATTAATTAAGCTTCATTTTTCAACTATCTTAACTAACCAAGTACCAATCATCCAACATAATTACTTATAATCAAGAAATCAATATCAATAACAAGGTTGCAAACTAATCATCAAATATAATCATAGAAAATACTTCAAAATGTCATTACAAACAAAGATTAACACACTAATGGTTATAATCACGCAAGGGATTGTTGTGTTTTTGCCCAAAGGCTTACATTAATACATAATAATCAGTCTAAATGCTTGAAACATAACAAAATTATGGAAAGATTTGAGAAACCAAACCATAAACAAGCATAAGAATGAGAATCCGGATAGTAACCGAGCAAAACCGGGCAATATGGCTTGAATCCGGGCTAAAGCTGATGCTTCCGGAGCCTGAAAATCGCCTGTGGAGCTCTCCAAAATTCCAGAGTTACGAACAGAATGGTTCTGTTCGCTTTTTATATTTTTTCGATGTTGCACGGTCGTGCACCGATCGCACGACCGTTCACTTTATGCATTATTGAAGTTACTGTTCATGACATCAGCAGAGTTGACTGGTCTTCGGTCTCGCATGACCGTTCTTCATATGGCACGACCGTGCCATCTCTGGATCTCGTTGCACGGACTGTAGAACAAGTCGTTCATCACCGGGATATAGCCGATCATCGGATCCGCACGGGGTGCAAGAATTGGCACGACCGTGTGTCACCGAGATTCTGTTAAACGCCTTGTTGCACTGGTCGTTCATCACCGGCTGATCTTGGTTTGTCGAAGATGCACGGCCGTTCCTCAGACCGCACGACCGTGCCACTTGCCCAGGTCAGTTTTCTAACAGAATGTCCGCAGCTTTGTCGTTTTGTCCGGAAAGTCCTCGTTTTCACTATCATCTCGTCTGGTATGCTGTTTTAGGCCTGTAAACGAAAGTATACATAATTAAGTATCCGAATGACGGTTTTACGGCCGAAAACGCATAAAATGGGGATAAAATGGGGGATTAAAATCTGTGTAAATTAGCGAATATCAAATCTCCCCACACTTGAACCTTGCTTGTCCTCAAGCAAGCTAAACTAAAATGCAATAAAAGATAGAATCAAACAAGAACGATAATTTACACACTATTTTATTGAAAACGAATATAAACGGTTAGCCGGTTTTTCGAAAGACAACATCAAAAGACTCAAACCCAACAAGCATATGCAATTATATAGCGACAACCAAAAAGCCGTGACTTCACATTTAATTGACTCAACATGTTAATCTTCACACAACTCACAATGTTCACATACACTCGGTTTTATTTATGAAACATACATAAAATGTGTACGTGCAAACACTCAATGCCTCGTCAATGAAATGTGTAATATCATAAGCTTGTTATAAGATCTCGTCTCCACCAACTAACATGCGGAAAAGTGTAAATCAAGAGGTCTTTACGGGTTGTAACGTTAGGCTTGGGCGAAGGGTATGGAAGTGGACATATAAAGTGGCGAAAATGGTTAAAACTCGGTAGTAGCGTTTAACTAGCAACAAAATATACAACTATACATACAAATGCCTTAAAAAGGCGACTATTGCGCAATCGAGCTTATCAACGAAATTTTAACATTTAAGCATTCAAAATTGCTCGATTTTTATCAACTTCACCCTATTTTAGGGTGTTTTATTTTTTTTATTTTTTTACACTAACTAATTATACAATAAACTGAAACAAACGCTAGTTAAACGATTATTTTGTCCGAGTTTCAACACTAAAAAGGTTTAAAACATACAAAGGCTAAATTTGGCTAAGTGGGCGATAATGTGGGTAAACAAAGGTAAACGGGAAGGCTCGACATGGTTAATTCTAAAGGGTAATATAAGGTGAACGGGGAGCACAACACAAAGAACAAGGTTTACAACAAAGGGGTAATCTAAGTGCCTCTATCACTTTTACACAAATCCACAAGTTCATGGTCTTAACAAGCATACTAGTGACAAGTTCTAAATTACACATAACATCCGGCTCACTCCTATATCCGAAATGAACAAATATATAACAATAGGCTCAAATATGCTCACGTAACGGATGGAATGGGTAAAAGTGTGAAAACTATCATGTAAGTCTTTCTTTGTTTGTCACGCTTTCCAGTTTCCTTTTACAAAAATATTTTGCTTGTTGAGTTTTTATCAAGTCCGATGCTTTCTAAAACACAATCAACCGGTTTATTTACTAAAATATATACAAAATACAGGTATTTTTGAATGGTTTTTCTGATTTTCTGATTTTTTTTACAAGTGAGGACAAACAAAGTTAACCCCCTCCCCACACTTGAACTTCGCATTGTCCCCAATGCGAGACCCGAAATATAGAGAAAAGGATAACAATACTCCCCTCAAGATGATGTTGATGCAACGAGACTTCCGAAGCTGTATCTGTCACGTGCTCCGGTCCAAAATCCAATAGCCCAAAACCTGCAAGTATGTCACATGTGCAACAAAATAGAACAGAAACAGAAAAATCACAAATCAACCATAATATACATAAATATAAATACTAGCAATCCCAACAAAGACATAACATAAAAACTAAAGTAAAGAGTCTGAAAAATAAAGCATACTTAACCGGGGTGTTTGAAATAACAGTAAAAAATAAACACCCAAAACAAAGTACTGAAATACTAAAAACAACCACCAACTATCACTCCACCGCTCCTAAGCGTCATCACCATCATCGTCTCTAGTAAAGGCGGACCCGCATCGCCATAACCAGGGGGTTCCACGGTGGGAACTGTGGAGGGTGCTGAAAGTAGTCGGGGTATGCATGATGCATCTCCCCGAAAAGATATGAAAATCCCGCACTCAGCCCTTGGTATAGAGTATCCTGGCTCTGCCGAAGCTGGTCTTGAGTGGCCTGAATCTCGTCCTGGCTCGATCTAATCTGGTCAATGTAAGTACCATGCTGCTCCTGCGTCATTCGCATCTGCTGGAACTGCTGGTAGAACTCTGGCCACTCCTGATGCTGGTGGAATGCATGGTGCTGCGGTGAATGTGGTGGCGTCTGTGGCTGGTGCTGCTGCTCTGGATGCTCCTGATGGTGCATCTCCTCATCCTCATGTTCCTCCACATCTGGAGGCAACGGGTCCCAGACCTCGTTGTTCAACCCTTTCAACCTATCCCCCCTATCTAGCTCTACAATCAACCCCATGGCCTTTAGTGACCTAATGTCGACATGAACTCCCTCGGTTATCAGAGTGAGACCCTGAAGCACCTCCTCAGTCATATAGCGTTCGTTGTACGCTAGTTCGGTCACATACTGACCGCCATGTATCTCACTGTTTGGAGTCCGCCCCGAGCACTTGACGAAGTATTCAACCATTCGTGCGGCTAGGTTGATAGGTGCTTTCTCAACCAACGCATATAGAAAGATCAAATCTGGTGTTGGACAGTTACCAAGACTGTCCATTCGACCGCATATCGTATGGCTAAATACATGGTGCGTCACTCGCACCAAAGGGTCTCTGAGTCGCGAGGTCTTTGACATCCTCGGGTTGTAGGGGCCCCCAACGGCATTTTCAGCCCAAAATGTATCCCGTGATGCATCAGAAGGGAAGGTGAACTGATCTATGAAGACATCGGTATCATCCATGTCGTCCCTAGTATAAATCCCGAGCCTTCTACCCAAACGACCAACAGACCACGTATGCCATCGACCACATAACCTGAAAGCTATCCGCTCCTTGTGGCGGAATTTGGGTCTTCGATGAGCAACCGACTTTTCATAGGCATAAGATGCGAAGAACTCTATGGTCAGCTCCCGGTAAACGGGTCGGTTGCAACCGACCAGATTTGCAAGCGGGCGACTCATCATGTCGTCTAGTCTGTCATACTGATTGAGTTCCCGCATCACTTCCCAATCCAACCATCGGGGGACTCCGAACTGCCCCCGTCGTGCCCATAATGCGTCTCGTTTCGGGATGCACAAAGCCTCTTGCTCATCGTTGGGGTCGAATTGAAGGAAAGGATGGTCCATATGTATGAGAAATAACATTAGAGAGATGGAAACAGGAAAAAATTGAATAAAAAACAGCCGAGCAGCCAATTATGAAGAAGCTGTGAATTCTGATATGGGCATATGGCACGGTCGTGCGACGAGACGCATGGTCGTGCGTCGCCGATGACAAGCACCATCTGCCCAACTATGTCGGAACTGCACGGCGTGCGACCAACGGCACCACCGTGCAACACCGACCAACAAACAAATCATCGTGAATCAACGGCGAGGCACGATCGTTCCATACAAGGAACGTCCGTGCGACTGCGTTATCTGCAAATTCTGACCCAGGCTCTAAGTAGCCCGATTTTTTTCACAAATCATCAAGTTTTTACACAAACTGGGGTCAGAAAATGCATCGGATGTTCACGATATGCAAGATTCAAACAAGGGTTAGGGTTTCGATTTGTTTATGAAGAGAACCCTAAAAATTCCTTGAAGAATCGGAGTAAATCTAACCTAGAAAGCAAAGAAACAGATAATCTACAACTAGGAACGTACCGTGCGAAGTAGGGTGTGAGATCGTGCGAAGAATCGTGCGATTTGAAGTAAAAACGGTCTGGAACGGCCTGGTGCGACTAGGGTTTCGCGAATTGTGAATGGGGGCTGCAGATGAGGGTATTTATAGTACCAAATGACAAAATTGCCCTCAGCCTGACTCACGGTCGTTCGACCCTTCGCACAGTCGTGCGTCACCGACATCGCTCAATCCCAGTCAACTGTTCTCGGAGATGCACCGGGGGTGCGATCCACCGTGCTGGCCCTCGGAAACGCACGGTCGTGCGACCCGAGGAACGACCGTGCAACAGCTGCAGATCAGAATTTTCCGCAGAAGCCATTTCCAGCAACTGTTTTGGCCGTTTTTCGCCATTTTTTCAACACGCCAACTGTTCTAACAATATTGCAACACAGAGCCTTCGCTCAGCACGTACGAAACTAAAACAAACTAACGGAAACTACCTAACTAACCTAAATTACGCTAAAACTACAAAAACATAAAAGCGGACAATTTTACCCTTATAGCGCCAAAGACGCTCTTGCTACATTTTTGGTCCTCGAGTCAGTAGCGTAGACTCATGCTAAATTTTTGTCGGTGAGTCGATAGCAAGACTCATGCTAAATTTTTGTCGGCGAGTCGATAGCAAGACTCATGCTAAATTTTTGTCCGCGAGTCGATAGCAAGACTCATGCTAAATTTTTGTCGGCGAGTCGATAGCAAGACTCATGTCCCCACACTTAAGCTGTATGCGGGGTGTGGAGCTCGATAACCTCCACCGCCGACTCGATCGGCCCTCCAACGTAAACCTTCAACCGATGCCCATTTACCTTGAAAATAACGCCGTCCGCGTTCTCTATTGCAACAGTCCCATAAGGAAATACCTCTTTTACTGTGTATGGTCCTGTCCAACGTGAATGAAGCTTTCCTGGAAATAAGCACAACCGCGAGTTGTAAAGAAGAACAAGATCGCTCGCTTGGAATTGTTTGTGGTCCTTCAAGCGTTTATTGTGCAATCTCTTTGTGCGCTCTTTGTACAACACGGAGCTTTCATAGGCGTGTTGTCTCAGCTCCTCCAATTCATGAATCTAACAAATTCATGAATCTAACAAATCATGAAGCTGAAGAAACCGGGCTTCACCTCCGGTTTTTAAATCCAGATTTGCGGTTTTTAAAGCCCACATTGCCTTATGCTCCAACTCCACCGGTAAATGGCATGCCTTTTTCGTAAACATGCTTCTTGTCTTGTCGTCCACCATGATGATGTGTCCTCCATCGGCTGGGCCCTCGGCCTAAGCGGGTACCACCTGCTCGTCCACAGCTACTACGAGTTGCAGCGCAACCGCACGGGATCTCTCACGAAGACGTCTCCTCAGATGACGCTCGGGTTCGTCTGAAGGCTCAGCAGCGTCGGGAGCGGGGGTTGAGGACAACAACCTGCAAACGAGAAATTGACACACATGCATATAATATTATTATTATTATAAAGTTTTTTTTTGTTTTTTTTTGCTGAAAAGAAACAGAATATTATTTTAAATGGGCTGAAAAATTTATAAAAATCCGAAAATGGGCCGAAATTTTTATAAAAATTAAAGCAATGAAAATAATCGAATCGGCTAGTGTAAAAACGATTTTTAAGAGCCGAAAACTCAAAGAATAAATGAATAAACAAATCCGGATTAGAACAAATAAATAGAATAAAAATTTACAAGTGTGCAAAAGAATCACGAAAATGAATAAATTGAACTAAAAGCACGAAATATTAACAAATAAATCAACAAATAAATAATCACGAAAGTATACACAAATATTAACAAGTATATACACCGATAAAACAATGACTCGGGTCGTTCCTAAAACTCGCCATTTCCCCGGCAACGGCGCCAAAAACTTTGACGTGTGCGCGACTATACATATTTTTACAATGAAATTACACATGATTTGGTTTTAAATTTATAAAAGTGATTATTACTTTTACATCAAAATACACACGAAAGGGCAAGTGTACCCCGTCATATATGTAGTAAAGTATCGGTAAGAACCAAGTATCGATCCAAGAAAATGGGCGGAGAAATAATACTAGACCTTTGGCACTAAATTACCGGTAAAAACATAAGTTGTTTTGGTTTTAATTAAACTAAAGTAAGCATAAATAAATACTTATAAAACATAGTAGATTATATATAAATAGCCTTCCTTAATACACGACCAAAGCATGTCATCTAAGTCAGTTTTGGCACTAGAAGCATTCGGTCAATTTTCCATTTTTCAGACAATTAGTAGCCCTTTCGGGAATCCTAACATGACAATCATTCGGAAAGTTAAAACGATAAACACACTTTAACCACCTAAAATTGTTCTTTAACGTGCAATTGATTAATGTCCATAAAAATCTCCTAAAAATAAGTTAGTCATCCGTTAGGAGTTTTCTAACCTCACTTAATCAAGGAAAGCGACACCGATAAACACAATGCAACCACCGAGACAAGCATAAACTAGATTAAATCACAACCGAGTTCATTTTACAAATCTTGCACATAAATTCACCAAGATAGCAATTTTGGCACTAACTAAGCTAACAAATCATGGCAAGAATTCATAACAACACCATCTAACCCGTTAGAGTCCTTCCGTGAGGGCAAACTTTCTTGATTAACAATAATTGCATTTTATTAAACCACTAACCATTTATAGTATCATGGTGCCCACATTTTAACCAAGTTAAACTAGTTAACCAAATTAAAAGTTTACTAATACATGATTAATTAAGCTTCATTTTTCAACTATCTTAACTAACCAAGTACCAATCATCCAACACAATTACTTATAATCAAGAAATCAATATCAATAACAAGGTTACAAACTAATCATCAAAGATAATCATAGAAAATACTTCAAAATGTCATTACAAACAAAGATTAACACACTAATGGTTATAATCACGCAAGGGATTGTTGTGTTTTTGCCCAAAGGCTTACATTATTACATAATAATCAGTCTAAATGCTTGAAACATAACAAAATTATGGAAAGATTTGAGAAACCAAACCATAAACAAGCATAAGAATGAGAATCCGGATAGTAACCGAGCAAAACCGGGCAATATGGCTTGAATCCGGGCTAAAGCTGATGCTTCCGGAGCCTGAAAATCGCCTGTGGAGCTCTCCTAAATTCCAGAGTTACGAACAGAATGGTTCTGTTTGCTTTTTATATTTTTTCGATGTCGCACGGTCGTGCACCGATCGCATGACCGTTCACTTTATGCATTATGGAAGTTACTGTTCATGACATCAGCAGAGTTGACTGGTCTTCGGTCTCGCACGACCGTTCTTCATATGGCACGACCGTGCCATCTCGGGATCTCGTTGCACGGACTGCAGAACAGGTCGTTCATCACCGGGATATAGCTGATCATCGGATCCGCACGGGGTGCAAGAATTGGCACGACCGTGCGTCACCGAGATTTTGTTGAACGCCTTGTTGCACTGGTCGTTCATCACCTGCTGATCTTGGTTTGTCAAAGATGCACGGTCGTTCCTCAGACCGCACGACCGTGCCACTTGCCCAGGTCAGTTTTCTAACAGAATGTCTGCAGCTTTGTCGTTTTGTCCGGAAAGTCCTCGTTTTCACTATCATCTCGTCTGGTATGCTGTTTTAGGCCTGTAAACGAAAGTATACATAATTAAGTATCTGAATGACGGTTTTACGGCCGAAAACGCATAAAATGGGGATAAAATGGGGGATTAAAATATGTGTAAATTAGCGAATATCACATACGCAATTACCTTTTTGCGTTTCATTAACACACATCCTAATCCTAACTTAGAAGCATCACAGTAAACTTCAAAATCTTTTGTTCCTTCTGGTAAGGCAAGAATTGGGGCATTTGTTAACCTTTGCTTTAAAATCTTAAAAGCCTCTTCTTGCCTAGGTCCCCACTCAAACTTCACAGCTTTACAGGTTAGCTTAGTTAATGGTATAACTATCTTAGAAAAATCCTTAATGAATTGCCTATTGTATCCAGCTAATCCTAGAAAGCTTCTTACTTCCATAGCTGATTGCAGAACCTTCCATTTGGTGATTGCTTCTATTTTGGAGGGGTCTACGTGAATACCTTCGTAATTTACTGTGTGTCCTAAAAATTGCACATCCGGGAGCCAAAATTCACACTTGGAGAATCTGGCGTAAAGCTTTTCTTTTCTTAATAAAGTTAAGAGTGCATGTAAATGTTCACAATGCTCGTCCTGGCTTTTGGAATAAATAAGTATATCGTCGATGAAGACAATTACAAATTTATCTAAATACGGTTTACAGATCCTATTCATCATATCCATAAATGCTGCAGGAGCATTTGTTAATCCAAAGGGCATAACTGTAAATTCGTAATGACCATACCTAGTTCTGAAAGCTGTTTTAGGTATGTCTTCTTCTTGTACCTTCAATTGATGGTATCCGGAGCGTAAATCTATCTTAGAGAAATATCTAGCTCCCTGAAGCTGATAAAAAAGATCATCAATCATAGGTAATGGATATCGATTCTTAATTGTAACTTTATTCAATTCCCTATAATCGATACACATTCGCATCGAACCATCTTTCTTTTTCACAAACAACACTGGTGCTCCCCAAGGGGGTGAACTAGGTTGTATAAACCCTTTGCTTAGTAATTCATCTAACTGCTTTTTCAATTCTAACATTTCGGTGGGTGCTAACCGATAAGGTGCCTTGGCTATCGGTGTAGTTCCAGAAATTAGATGAATTCGAAATTCTACTTCCCTATCAGGTGGTAATCCAGGTAGTTCTTCTGGGAATATATCCGAGTATTCTGATACTACTGGAATGTCCTTAAGTTCTTTACTTTTGGTATTAACAACTACCGAAACCATATATGCTATTCCCTGTTTTCTTGAATAACTGGCCACTTTCATGACTGAAATGAATTTCATTGGCTTTCGTGGCTTATCTCCTGCCACCACGATTATTTCTCCTGTGGGTGTATGGATTTCTATGGAATTCTTATCACAAAGGATTCGAGCATGGTTGGCTACTAACCAATCCATTCCTAACACAACATCGAATCCAACTAAGTTCATGGGTAACAGGTTTGCAGAAAATTTATGACCTGAAAGTTCTTTTTTACTTTCCTGCAAGACTCGATCTATGCTAACAGAGTTACCGTCGGCTGTTTCTACCGTATAAATCTGCCTAAGTTTGGTTAAAGGTAGCTTAAGAGCTTGACAGAATGAAGTATTTATAAAACTTTGGTTTGCACCAGAGTCAAATAATACTTTCGCATAAACGTTGTGAACTAGGAACGTACCCGCTATCACATCCGGAATCAGATCTGCTTCTTGTGTAGTCAACTGGAAGGCTCTTGCATTCTTCTTGGTAGTTCCTTCTGCAGGTTTAGCCTTGTTATCAGCTGGTTTAACTAATTTCGGGCAGTCTGGCCTAAAATGTCCAGCTTCTCCGCAGTTGTAGCAGATTGTTGCTTTCTTCTTCATGCAATCTTCTTCTTGATATCCTGGAATTTTGCAGAAATTGCAATACCCTTTGCATTTTCCAAAATGCTTTCTTTTGCAGGTACTGCAAAATGGAACAGTGGAGGATTGCCCAGTTCCTCTTTTCCTGAAGTTGTTACTAACATTACCCTTTCGGAATCCTTGGGTAATTTTCTGAGCCAATTCCTTCTTTCTGTTTTCTTCTCGCACGCGTACCAGTCCATCGGTCAAGGTATTGGCTAACTCCACCGCATCATCAATTGTGCGGGGTCTCGCAGCTTTGACGATATCGCGGATCTCGCTAATCAAACGCCAAATGTAGCGAGAAATAAGTACTGGCTTTGGTGAAGCCAGGGTTGGCACAATTCTGGCATACTCGAAAAATTTTGAAGTATAACCTCGACAGTCAACATCCACCACGCGGTGGCTCAGGAACTCGTTTGCCATTTGTTCCTTCTCATATTTAGGGCAAAATTTTCTTTCCGCCAATTGTCTAAATTCTTCCCAATTCATAGCATAAGCCAAGTTACTTCCCTCAGCTTGCAATACCGTATTCCACCACTCTAATGCCTCTTCCTTAAAAAGGTGAGAAGCATACATAACTTTATCTTCCTCCGCGCATTTACTTATTTTAATTACTGCTTCAGTTTTCTCTAACCAACGCAGTGCGGCTGTCGCCCCTTCATTGCCTGCAAATTCAGCTGGTTTACAGGCAAGAAATTCCTTGTAAGTGCAACCAGGTGTTGCAGCTTTCATTCTTTTGAGTATTGGGGCCTAAATTAAGTTGTCGTTATTGCCTCCTTCGTTAACACTATTACTGAAATTATCATCGTGCGTGCGTTTACTGGGGTGAGCTTGTGAAGGCTCCACGAGGCTTTTAACAGCAGCGACGATTGCTGGATTAGCATTGGCTATTCCCTGAGCGACGATGTTTTCTATATCTTGCCGATTTAGAAAGTGATCTTCGTTATTGTGTTCCGATTGATTAACTTCATTAACCGGTTCATTAACAGCGTGTTCCATCTGGTAACTAATAATATAGATAAGTTATTGATACGAATAAATACAACCAAATGCAAATAAAGTAATTACACGAATCACATCAAATATGTATAGCTAAAATTGTCGACTTTTATATATATACATGTCTATTACAGTTTACAACTGAAATTCACAATATACTAGGGGTTTTGCATTCCATTTTAGTCTAGCTAGGAATATTTTGCTCAGCCTGCTTCTATATAAGGTTTATTCTATTTCCTCTTTAATAAGTTGTTTATCTAATGGGCAAAGTTCCTTTAAAGTTTCTGGCTTATAGATGAAATGGGTGCTAGTATTGGGTCAGGGTGTTGAGATATAAGATATTTATAAACTTTTCTGGTTAAGATCTAATTTCACTGGTTGGTCCAGGTTTGACAGTTTAACTTAATTAAAAGTTAACATTTACTGCTGTAGTGGCTAACATATAGAGATTTGCCCATTTTTCATCCAATTCGTCTTCCCATGGTGGGTTATTGCCTATTTCCGGAGTTTCCTTATTAATTATCACTTCTTTTGCTTGTGACTTCTCTACTTTCTCTTGACTTTTTCTAATAATCCAACGTCTTTTCTTAGCAGTAAGTGGTTTCTCAAACTGTGCCTTACGAATAAATATTCCTTCCTTAGTATCTGCTGAGTATCTTGAAGAATTTGATTGAGATGAGGTTCCTTTATCTTTTGATGAACTATCTAATTGACGATAGATGTCCGAAATTCTTTGCTTACCCATACTGTAAATTAACAAACAGTCAATTAACACAAAAACACATAATCACACTAACACGTATAGTCAAAATTGTCGACCTTGCGACTATCAGATTTTATATATTTTAATAGTATGCATCCGTACACACTGATTATCTTACAAAAGTTTTATTTTAAAGTATTTTACAAGATTATATTATTTATTATTTTATTATTATTAAACACACATCCCTACAAACACATACGATCCCCGTTAGCTGGCACTTCAGAAATGACGTTCCCTCTCGTCATACTTCCAGGAGATCTGTTCTCCCACTTCCCAGATCCTATTTCCTGCATCCACCAGCTCCTCGCCATAGTGGCGGAGTTCAGCCAGGTTTTCATTACTCATCGGTGGGTTTGGTGTAGGCTCCGGGTCGAACTGAGGGAAAAAGGTATTAGGGTTATTTGTAAGGTTCTGGAATTGCCAGTCAGTGGTCCACCATTCTTCCAGCTCTCCTGGTAGAGGTCGGGGGTGAACAATGGGATCTGGGATAGCAGGCTCAAGGTTAACTGGAAGTAGTGATTCAATTGGGTAATTGAAAAGGTTTTCATCGGCAGGTCCGATGAGATCACTAAGTGCCAGTTTATGATCCAACTCCTCCCAGGATGGCATTTCCTGGGCTTGTCTGGAACTATCCCCAATTTCTATCCCTTTTCCCTTATCTTTTGGATCCTCAGTTTTTACAACTTTCTGTACCTCTGGTCTTTTCCTACGCACACGCCTCCAGCCTACAAACCTTCTTCTCTTTTTCGCCTTTGGTTTTTCCAGCGGTTGTGCCCGGAACACCATCGGCTCTTCAACATCAGCCTGGTAGCCAGTGACAGTATTGGTAGTATCCATATCTGTGGTATGGATAGTAAAGTTTTGAAGGGCTTCTGATTGTTCATTCATGCTGTTAGCACACACGAAGACGCACACAACCTTAAGTTAAAATTTTGTAAATTAAAATTTCACAAAAATCACAGAATGGCAATCAGAAAAATTAAACATTTCTAATTACTTAATTGGCTTAAACCAGTGGCTCTGATACCACCTTTTTCTGTCACGGCCCCCGCCCCAGTTTTACCCGGTCCAGGTGCCGCGGGACAGAAACCCGTGGTATTTAAGTTTACAGCGGAAGTTTAGCAGGATCGTTTAACTTAAAAATGCCCGATTATTTTATTTCATAATTTAGGACAAACCCCGTAATTTACAATAGAGGAATTTCACGAGGAAATTCCCTGGTTTACAAAACATGTTTATTTATTTAACTGAGCCACTACTTCAAGTTTAAACGGGAAGAGCTTAGCCTACTGATAAAAAGAGAATGACTCACATTGCAAGTTTAAACGGGAAGAGCTTAGCCTACTGATAAGCCTGATAACCTAATTTAAACAACAATGCACACGAACTAGGTCAGTAACTAATACAACATTTACGATAACTCACGAGATTAAAACCTTCACAACAAATGACAAAGTGCAACACTTAAACATCCATCGAATTCACGACGAATGACAAAGTATAGCCCTAGTACGGGCAGCACTTAAACATTCATCGGATAGTTTTAATCGATCGGACATTGAATCGTAGCAGCGATCGAGTTAATACCCTGTATCGTAGCAGCGTCTCCCTAATGGAATTTATGATTTTGAGCAGTAGAACTTCGTTTTTGACTGAAATCTCAAGCACAGATGAACTGCTCATGGCCTAGCAATTTATAGCTGAAAAATGGGGTTTACGCGACCCGCGTAAACCCTTTCTTAAACTTACGCGGCCCGCGAGGGCCTCCTAATCTACGATTAGGGCTAGCGTGTCACAGGTAGGTCCGCCACGTGGTTGACACGTGGCCTGAACGCTTATCCGGTGAATTGCAACCTGTCGCGGCCCGCGTAGACAACCCTTATGTCTTACGCCGCCTGCGTGAAGACCAAAAATTCAATTTTCTTGATTTTTCATGCACGTTAGGGTTTCAGGGGTCCGGGTTTTCACTTACGGGTCGTTTTAGGACATTTTTGAAGGTCCTTACAATTCACATTGTCATTTGCATTTGCATTCGGATTCGCAAGCCTCGGACATTTGTTGCGGAAATGACCCATTTCTCCGCAATTGTAACACGAACCAGGTGGGAATCTAGCAGCATTCCCTTGAACTGGAGATTGATTCTGAACAACTTGATTTTGACCCAAACGACAAATGTTGGCCAGGTGCCCAAGTTTACCACACGTAGTGCACTGTTTGCAAGCCTACTGGGTCGCATGATGACCATTGCACCTTGTACAGTGAGGTGCGGTACCAGCATACTGTTTCTTCGCAGGAGGTTGAGTCGGTGGATTCTGAGCATTTTGCGCAGTAACAGCAAAATTCTGGGAAGCCTTGTGCTTCCTCGACCTCCTAGAAGACTCGCCTTTCTTACCCTTACCTTTACCCTTGTCTTGAACTGAATCAGCTGACTTCTTTTTATCACCCTTGCGGGTCAGTTTACCTTTTCTGACTTGAGACTCAGTCAGAGTAGCAGCCAATTCAATCGCTTGACGAACAGTGGTAGGATTATTACCAGTCACAATATCCTGCACAGTATCGGGCAGACCATCGATATACCTCTCAAACGCTTTCTCCAATGGGGTAACCATAGTGGGACACAACAAACTTAGCTCTTCATAACGATCTGTATATGCACGGTGTTCTCCCCCATCTTGTTTCAGATCGTCAAATTCTCGTTCCAAAGCTTGAATCTCGTGACGGGGACATAACTCTTTCATCATGAGAGCTCGAAGCTCTTCCTACGTTTGTGCCATCGCCACATCGGCACCCCTATCGCGCATCACACCGTTCCACCATGTAAGAGCACGCTTCTCAAAAACACTTGACGCAAACTCAACCTTACGCTCATTCGGACATTGCACATGTCTGAAGGTGCTTTCCAAACTTTCGAACCATTGTAGGAGCGCAATTGCTCCTTGAGACCCAGAAAACTTAAATGGTTTAGCCGAATTGAAATTCTTGAAACTCCAATGAGCATTATTGTTATTGTTGTTCACTTGATTAATCTGAGTTACTAGGTTCAGAAGCACAGCTGCGATTTGCTGAGCGACAAGGGCTGCGATTGCAGCATCCTGTTCGGGATCACGTCTAGGTGGCATTTTCTAAAAAGAACAAGGAAACATGAGAAACGAGTGAGATCGACAATTGGATAAACAAAAGAGGTATTGAAAACATCAACAAAACACAAGGAAGGCGATCATTCGTTCGTTACCTCGAACAAACAAGCGACACGCAGTGACTAATCAAAGTAAATGGGTCAATATAATGCATCGCGAAGACATGCTTTAGCCTATAAGTGGACACTCATCCCAAGAGTTCCCAGGTAAGAGTGACTGGTCCGATTATGTGGATTTGTACGAACACTCTAGCCTTAGACAGAAAACTCAGGATACATGCACCCACCCTTCCAGATTGCACGTGTTCACATTATAAGACCCAAACTTTGACGAGATTTTGAAAACTTTGAAGGTTCAAAACCTTATAATAAATCATCCAAGAATAGATGATTGGTTTTCAAATCGGATTCGTTATTGTGTTCTCGTTGTGGTTATCACCTACAGATAGGTGACGGTATTGTTTTAAAAATCTAAATGCAAGAAACTTGCGTTAGGGTCCTAGAAAAGTTATAGTCTAGGTCAAAGCATTACTAATAACCTAATTCCTTATAACCATTGGCTCTGATACCAACTCTTCTGTCACACCCAGACCGCGTTAAAACAACGAAACCGCGGCGGAAACATCGGGTGGTGGAGCAACAGAATTATTGTTTTACAACCATAGATTCAAAAAGTTTAGTTTTATTAAATATTAAACATTAACATTGTCTTTGAAACTGAACAAGAAAGTTAAACATCGTCTATCATTTGTTATTTAGTCACTAAGGCCTCGTCCAGTCCTAAGTGAGCATGCATCCTACTTGTAATCAACATCATTCGACACCACCTGAAACACATGTAAAAATAAAGTCAGCAAATAAATGCCGGCGAGCACATAGGTTTTGTGTGAGTATTAGATTCATGGCTCATTTATATGTTGAAATAACTCGTACAACTTTGTTAATTGATATTAGAAAACCTTGTTTTGTAAGATGTTTGTATTGTAAAATGAATAACCAATTCAAAACAGGTTGGTTATAGTTTATAAAACCTCGATGCCATGAATCTTAACTCAAAACATTTGTTTAAGTAAACCAAATCATGAATTGTTCTCGTAAAATAACTCGTATGGTTTATATCGTTTAGTAAACATCGTTGTGTGTATCGTTTGAAATCGTTCAATCCAAGTGAACTAAATAACGCTACGGGATATAACATGATAAAAGCACTTATATATAAGAAGTACCAGCGGCGTATCTACCATGCTTTTATCACATTAAACCCGTCTCGTTATCTAATCACCAGCCAAAAACCAATCGTTCGTTCAATTCGTTTAACTTGTTTAAATCGTTCAGATCGTTCAACTCGTTCCAATCGTTCAATCGTTCAAATCGTTCTCGTTTTAATTGTGAAAACTACTTTTGGTCGTCTCGCTTATAACATTCAAACCTTCGTAACTCGTCCATCGTTCAACTCGTATTAACAAACCACGAAAGGGTAAGTTAATAATCAACAGGTTCAGTCGTTACCCACATAACCCCCACACATAACCATGGGTGCAGTCCGATAACGGGATTTGTCAGATCCTATGATACCCTAACCTAATACTGGTCGGCTCGGCCAAAGCTAATGAATGTCATTCGTTATGTAATTACGTCCAACAAGTTCGTTCACATTATCAAAATCGTTCTTGTTTAATATAAACCATAGTATTCGTTTTTGAAATCATCGTTGAAAGCATCGAAATCGATTAACACATATGAATCACCCCAAAACCATTGAAAACAGTAAAATAGGGGAACTATATACTCACATCAAAGTGAAAAGTATCCTCGATCTAATGAACTAGCAAAGCTCGAGTAAACCAAGGAAATCAGATAGCACCTAGTAATCGGATCGCTAGTTAATAAATCGACACCTAAATCGGAAGATCGGGTAGAATGAGGTCTTGTAAACCAAATGAGCATTGGAACTCATTTAATATGGTTTAACAAAGCCTACATTCTAAATCGGAACCTATCCTAAGTGCTTACGACACGTTACTACCCATTAAGGTAGCTTACGCCAGTTTAATGCGTCGTTCGCGCAAAAGAGCGTTCGAGATGCCTAACCAGTCCTATGACAAGTATTATATGCCCTAACATGTTTAAATATGTTGCATAATCAGTTTAAGTGACAAAAATTAAGTTACATATGCTTAAAATCCAATTATGCATGAAAAGGGCATTTTGGTCATTTACCTAAGGCATATAAACTACCTATCATACAACTAATTAAACTAAGTGACCATAAGGTATAACCTCGGAAGGTTATTCCCTATACAACTATGGTCACTAAATGTGCTTGGTCAGATCCTAATGATCGACCAAACGGGTCGGGTCTAATCGGTTGTCAAGACCGCTTGACTCAAGACCCTATACAAGCACTAGACTAAAAGTGACGAGTTAAACATGTTAAAACATGTTTAACTAAGTTAGAAAAGAGGTTTTGATATCAAAACAAAGTGTTTTGATATCCAAGGATAGTTTCGTCTCAAAATACGCATAAACACGTACTTTGACCGAAACTTTGACTCGTCACTTCGACTAATCAAAGTGGTAATCAGTAGGTATAGTGACATGGGAATATAACCATCATGATTAAGCTCACGTTGCAAAGTTCAAACGAACTTTGTGTTGACCAAATCGTGGTCAAAGCAGAAAGTCAAACACTGTTTGACTTTCACGCTTGAAAAGCATAAACGAGCATGAAAGAAACTTACAAAAGGTCCAAGCAAGGAAGATTTGAACTAAAAAATTCTCAGGTATGAAGCTTCACAAGGAGAGCTTCAACTTAGAGAAGGAAATTGAGATCAAATGTGAGGAAGATGAAGTGAAACAAGTGGGTATTTATAGATTTCCAAGAACCGTTAGGATCGTTTCTCGAAAATTGAGCTTCGATCTGGATCGTACATGTAAGGTACACTGATTTGGAATACTAGGGGTGTCCAAAACCATCATACGGTATTGAGAAAGTTACATAAAGGCCCCTGAAAATCAACCCATTTGTCAAAAATGGAGTTTCTGCCCAGCATGAGCAGTCGCGTGCCGCCACAGCACAGCCACTAGGCTGTGGCGCGATGCCACCAGTGCATAGATCCAGAAACTTTTGAAAATTGGCAGGTTTGGTCCCTGCAACACTTTTAAGCCATTTTTGATGCGTTTAAACCCCTTCAACCCATTTTCAAGGCTCTACAAAGATGTTAAAGCATAGGGGACATGAAATATGCTCAAAAACATCTCGGATGTTGGTTCGTTTACGGTTGCGTTATTCGGTTAATTACGATGAAAACTCGAACGGACGCAAAAACGATCCAAATTAAGCGACGAATGGTATTTTTGCATTCTAGTCATTAAAATAAGATATTTTAATGATTACACAAATTTTTGGATGTCCGGATATGTTCAGAACGTAAGATATGCGCGAAAATGCAAACTTATGCACTTTTTGACGCTTTTAGTCCCTGTTTGATCAAAAAGTTTATTTTCGCATACCGAACCCCTCAAAGCCTATTTCTAAGCTATGTATAGGATATTTAGGGTATGTTTAACTTATGATCAAGTTCCAGAATGTTCGTTATCATACGAATCGACATAGTTTTGTAGTTTGACATAAATAGTCCCTGCGATCGAATAAACTTGTTTTCGACACACCAAACCCTCGAAAACTTATTTCTAATTATGTAAAGGTTATTTGAGGTATGTTAAGCCTATTTCACTATTCCGGAGTGTTTGTCGTGTTAAACTGATTATGTTTACGCACCAGTTTGCGTATAACCTTCCAGAAAGCGATTTAAAGCTTGAAATCGAACTCGAATCAAATCGTAAAATCATCAAACACAAATATAGACATAATAACACCAAAACACATAGCTTTATTGATAATTGATATTGTTTTACATCGTACATCGTTCACAGAACACATTTATCACATTATCTGTCTGTCGCGGGCAGACTAAGCATAACCTTCTGCGGGTCGCGGAAGACCAGTGACTTCCCGGACACGCCTTGGGACACGTGTCGTCCACGTGTCAAGCCTACATCGATGACTGGTCAACCCTAAGCCATAGCTAGGGGTTTTCGCGGGCCGCGGCGGGGTTAGCCTTGTGCTCTGCGGGCCGCGACGGGGTCTCAAAACACCTATAAATTGAGCGTTTCACCTGCAGTTCAACTCGCTCAATTTCGTTTCTTTCTCTCAACATTCTGAATGAAAATATATACCCCAATTCCCCTATTTTCACAAAGCTCTGCCCCGTTGTAAGTGTTTTAACCCCTGATCACTGATTCGATACCCTGTCCAATTGATCTTGAACCCAGCAAGGGATGTCAAGGCGCTGCCTAATAAAGGCTATGCTTTGTAAACTACGTTGGGGTTCTAATCTCGTGTTGTATTGATAAAGTTGAATTGGGTTATTATACTAACACGCGTGCATTGCATATTTTTATTAGGAATTCAGGAAAATCATCATAAAATATTATCAGGAAGCTTATAGTAAAACCTAAGTTTACAAGGTGAGTCATTCTTCTTTTTATTAAATTGATTTACAAAATCTTAAATGTTTTCAGTTATATTTATAGTGATTAAGTCTTTCTATTCTACAAATTACTCTCAGTATTATGGGGTTTTGTACACATTACTTGATATAACTTCACTATTGGACAAAGGGTTAGCCAATGGGTGATATGACCATAGTCACAGATCCATCGAGTGACAAGTACTTTGGAGTATTTGGTAGATAAAAACATTGTAATCTCCATCTTGATACTGTAAAATATAACAATGTATTTTTTTATAAAATGGAATGTACTCGCCTGTATCTCTAGCTGACAAAATATTTTTAAAACGTGTTTCAGGTAACTTGATGTGAAGCTATTAAAAGTCAGCTATGGAGCACTGAAGGCTTAAATAAAGTGGCTAAAGTTATCTGAATAAAAGAAGGAAATTATGTTTTCAGTAACTAGGGTTTATCCCTATAAATACATTATAATTGGAATATGGGTTTTTAGCCCATTTGTTTAAATATAAATTTTGGTGTTTTACAAACTTTGAAATTATTTCTTAACTACAATCTTGATGAATAATTCCGCAGCATGTTTTTAATAAAACACCGATACTGCCAGTTAGGCTCGCGGCTCCCGTTCCTAGGGTGGGGTCGGGGGCTGCGATATAAACACGTACTTATCTTACAAGCAAACTGTCGTAAAATACCTATTTTATACTCTTTATCCATGCAAATACTAGATTATATATTCACAATACTTAATCCATACTTTTATACATGTTTACAACTTAATTGTATGTTAAATATGCTAATTATACCTTAAATTACACCATACATCAAAGTAGAAGGGGCTGTATTGCAAATATGGAAAATTTACCCGGAGACTAGGTCCCGCGACACACGGAAAAGAACCCTTCAGGCTCCGCGACACGCGGGCAGGTTCGATCTACAGCAAATTGAGTTCTGTCCGCGGATTCGTCCTTGTTCACCTCTTATCTCCCACCTAACTTCTTTTATTACACTAATAACTCCTAACCCTAAACCCCCATTATAAATACACCCATTCTAACACCTGTTTTCACTTTCCAAACTCCTCAAACACTCTCAAATCCTTTCAATTCATCCGAATTTCAAATGTTGTTAGATTGTACCTTTGCTCATAACAGTGAGTTTTGAGCACTTTTGTTCTACTTTTCTTCATGTTTTCTTATACCAATCTACTTGGATGACCTTCAAGGATGTTATCCAAGATTCACCAAGGTGAAATCACATGATACATCACTTACATAAGGCGCCAAAGTCAGATTTACTTTCTGGTTTATAAAAACTTATGCAAACTTATTTCCTTTCATTGTTTATCTTGTGAATCTTGTGCCAAACTTGTCCTTAATCGAACTCATGGTTGTAGGACTTGTTTATTAGTGATTCTTATGAGTTTAGAGGTGCAAACACCCTCTAAACTTTATGTTTTGTACAATGTTCATGTATCTTTATGTCTTTGCTAAAACTTGGTGAAATCTTTTACCCACCATGCTCACAACTTAGTCTATAGCCGTGGGTTTGTGTTGAGGTGAATTCCATCAAGTTATGAGTTCAAAACTCTTTACTTTAAAAGTTCATACATGTTAAAATCCAAGTGTTGAAAAACAATCACGATTCATCATCTTCCATATGTTGAACTTGTGACTTGTAAAGGTGAGCTTGGGCTTTCCAATCTAGTTCCACTATCTCACTTGTAAAACTTATGTATGAACACTCAAGTGGCTTCCTAGTATCAAATTAACATAATCCCGCTTTGTCACACCCCGATCGCGTAAAACAACAAACCGCGGTGGAAACGTCGGGGGGTCGAGTAACAGAATCATTGTTTCACAACACATGGATTTGAAGTTTTGTTTTATTGAATTTTAGTCTGTTACGTTGTCTTAGAATTTAAAAGCAAAACATAAACAAATTGTCTTTCATTGTTTTTATGTCACTAAGGCCCTCTCCGTTCCTACGTGAAGCATGCATCATAATCATCAAACAATAGCACCTGAAACATATGTGAAAAGAAAGTCAGCATAAAAATGCCGGCGAGTACATTGGTTTTGTGAGTGTGTCAAATTCATGGCTTGAATACATATTGCAATACCTTGTATGGCTACTAGAGTCAATAATTGAAAACCTTGTTTCGAAAAGTGTTTTGTATTGCAATATAATTAACCAACTAAAACAAGTTGGTTTAAGTTTATAAAACCTCGTTGCCATGAATCTTGACCAAAGCATTTGCTTTTGTAAACCAAATTGTAAATCGTTTCGTAAGAAAACTTGTATGGTTTATATCATTAAGTAAACATCGTTGCGTGACATCGTTTGAAATCATTCGTCCAAGTGAACTAAATAACGCTATGGAATGTAATATGATAAAAGCACTTATATATAGGAAGTACCAGCAGTGTATCCACCATGCTTTTATCACATTACACCCGTCCCGTTATCTAATCACTTACCATAAACCAATCGTTCAATTCATTCGTGTTATCAATCGTCTGTGTTATGAAAACCAATCGTCCACAATCGTTCAATTCATCCGTGTTATAAACCATCGTTCAATCGTCCGTGTTATAAACCATCGTTTAATCGTCCGTGTTTTAATTGTGAAAACTAACTTTTGGTCATTCTCTTCTAATACATTCAAACCTGTGTGACTCGATTATACCACCAAAGGGTATCTTTAAATCGACTAACAAACCACCAAAGGGTTTGTTAAAATAATAGATTATGTCGTTACCCACATTACCCACCAAATCCATGGGGATAGTCCGATAACGAGATTTGTCAGAGCCTATGGTACCATAACATACTACTGGTCAGCTCGGCCAAAGCTAATGAATGCTATTCGTGTTATGTATTAACGCACCAACAAGTTCGTTCACGTTATTGAAATCGTTGTGTTTAATATAAACCGTATCATTTTTGTTTTTGAAAACTCGAAATCGTTTAGCACATATGAATCACCCCAAAACAATTGAAAGCATAAAATAGGGGAACTATGTACTCACTTGAGATTGCAAGTATCCTTGATTAGGTGAACTAACAAAGCTCGGGAAATCAAGGAATCAAGTGGTACCTAGTATCGGATCACTATGTTAATCAATCGGGACCTAAATCGGATAGAAGGAGGTCTTGTAAACCAAATGAGTGTTGGAACTCATATGATATGGTTTAACAAAGTCTACATTCTGATTTGAAAGCAATCCTAAGTGCTTTTGACCCGTTATGACCCGTTAAGGTAGTTTACGCTACTTTAACGTGTCATTTGCGCAAATGCGCGTTCGGATGGTCTAACTAGTCCTATGATAAGTCTTATATGCCTAAACATGTTTAATAATGTTGCACAATCAGTTTAAGTGTCAAAATTTAGGTTACATATGCTTAAATTGAATTTATATGCAAAAAGGACATTTTGGTCTTTTTCCTAAGGCATATAAACTACCTCTCACACAACTAATCAAACAAAGTGACCATAAGGTATAACCTCGGAAGGTTATTCCCTATACAACTATAGTAACAATATATGTTTGGTCGGATCCTAATGATCGACCAAACGGGTTGCGTTCAAAAGTCTAAGCAGTTGTCAATACCGCTTGACTTACGACCCTATATAAGCACTAAACTAGAAGTGATGAGTTAAACATGTTAAAACATGTTTAACTAAGTTAGAAAACTGATTTGGTATCAAAACAAAGTGTTTCGATACTATAAAATAGTTCCGTTGCAAAATTGTTAGGATCTGAGTTTGGATTGATTGTGATTTGTGTTTGAACTAAGATGAACAATGAAAGAGTAGTGCAGCGGAAATTAAATGGAAGCAAACTTTTCACAATCAAACAGGAGAAATGCTTTCAAACATACATTTTCAACAGAGAATCAAATGCTTAAATTTATTTCAAACTTTGATTACACTTGCATGTATGCTTACAAACTCCCCCTCAGCCTGAGCTCAGTAATTTGTTCGTGCAGGAAGAAGATGGTGAAGAGCTAACAGAACAGTACAAAGCACTGTTCTATTTATAGGCACGCAACAAACCACTGAGCATCTAAGCTGACGTCACCATGAAAGTGACATCTAACCTCCAAACAAACTCTTAACATCTGACCTATACAAACACTGCTATGCTAACTACTGATGTTACAATACATTACATAAAGTAAATAAACAACTGCTGTTTCCTTCCACTGCTGTGATCGCAGCAGTACTTGTCATGATCAGCAGTGCTTGAAACAAGGTAGTAGATTGAGCAGCAGAGCATTAGTTATTCAGCAGTCTTTAACTTGATCAGCAGTTGTAGGTCAGCAGTTTGTATGATCACTAGATAGGAGGTCAGCAGATGTTGAAACCACTTTCAAGGGGAGAGACTTGTATGCATAACATCTGCTTATTCTGGATCCACTACTTTGATCCAGTTTTCGCTTTAATAATCTGTTCCTTTGGCAGGGTTCAATCCCAACAATCTCCCCCTGGAACAGATCATGCCAAAACTCTCCATTATTGGTAGATCTTTATTGCCTCATCAGCAGTTCCCTTATCTGCCCTTTGAGTTGTAATTCAAAAGTTAAGGCATCTGTGTTATCATCATCCCTGCTAAGTGGAAGATCAAGGAGATCCTGCAAATCTTCAAGACTCTGGCCAAGAGCTTGTTCCCTTGTTAATTTCTTCACTTCTCCACTAGACTTGAACACTGTCAGTACGCGGGTCTGTTTATCAGTTTTCCACTTTAGTACTTTTGAGCCTGGTGGGTTTCTTGGGAGATTTTTATTGGGTGAGGTATTTGGTGATGCAGGCTTATTCATGACTGTCTGAGCAGTACTTGCAGATTGTTCCAATTCAGATTCTTCTGTCATCATTAACCTAATGCCCTCTTTTACAAGGTCATTACCAGCAATTAGATCTTGAATTGTTTCAGCACCTGACTGGTTTTGACTCCTTCTTTTGTAGATGGCAGCACCAGCAGGAGCAGTGGTTCTTTTGGCTTGCAGCTTTGGTGGTCTTTTTGAGACCTCTGCTTTGGAGTAGTCAGGCTTTTGTGGAGCTGTTGGATCTTTCTTCCTAAGTTCCTCCAACCTTTTGTAGGTGGCCCTGACCCTAGTTTCTCCCCACTTTGACACACAATTCTTTGACCCATAATCAGTTGCTACCAGCTCCTCTTTCATTCTCTTCAACTCTAAGGCCTTGTCAGCTTCAAACTGTTTGAATTTTTTAGGAGGAGTTTGCTGGACCTTATTTTTGATCATTTCTTGAATCCTGGCAGCCACACTTTCAAGCTCAGGAATGGTCCAGTTTTTATACATGTGTTTCTCCCCCTTGTATTTCTTGTAGGTCATGATGTTATCAATGTAGTCTTTTGTCAAGGTCTCATCTGCCCTTTCAGAGATTTGCTGACATACTCTTTTGGCAAATTGCTCCATAGATCTGACCTGTGTGAGTAGAAACTGATAGTTTTGCTGAAATTTTCTATCAGATTTCCCTTGTTTATTTTTGTTTGAGATATCCTCTGCTTGCTTGGCCTTGATTTTCAAATATTCTTCAATATTGTTTGGCCTGGGATATCCTTCAACTGATGGCAAACTCCTTTTAGCAGGGTCATCCTCATAGTAAAAAGATTTGATTTCTTCTCTAACTGCTATGAGTTCCAAAGGAAACAAAACACCTGCAGGAGGTAATGGCTTTTGGATTTGAGTTGAAGAGAGAGGAATGGGTTTTGGAATTGTGACAAGTGCTTGAGATTTTGAAGCTGTTGGTGGTGGTGATGGAGAATCATCATTTGGTATGTTAATCCTTCTCCTTTTTATTTTAGGAGAGGCAGATGATGTTTTGGGTGGAACAGTGGAGGTGGTTTGAGAGGCAGTGGTTTGTGACTGACTAACACTTGTTGAAACAACTGGTGTTTCAACCACTGTTGTCATTACAGCAGATGTTGTAATATCTGCTGTCTTCTGCCTTTTGGCAGGAGGTGATGGTGGAGATGTTGTTTTTGGTGGTGATAAGGCAGTGGTAGTGGTGTGTGTTGAAGTGGTGTGTGTTGAAGTGAGAGCAGTTGTTGAAACAACTGATGTACCAGCAGATGTTGATACAGCAGGAGTTTTAGCAGCTGTTTGGGTGGAGGTTTGATGTTGGTGGCTTTTGGATGGTGGTTTTGAAGTATGCTTAGTAAGTCTGGATGGTGTGGACTTGGGTTTCCTTACTTTTCTAGTAAGATTTCTTTTTGGCTCAGGATTTTGAACATCCTTTAACCCAGAACAACCCTGCGCATTCAGCTCCATGTAAGCTCTTTTCTCCTCATTCCACCTTGATATATCCTTTGCCGCTCTATCCCTTTTTACACCTATTACACCTTCATCAAGTGCATTCCGGGTAACATCAACCTTCTTACTTCCATCTGGCAAGGGAATTTTTCTGAGCATAGCATCTTTTTCTGGCTCAATATACAGACCATTATCAATCCCTTTCTTTCTCCACTCTTGAATTTTCTCCCCCTTTTTGGCATTATCTGGTGGGAGTTCATCAATAAAAAGAACTGTTGGAGGAGCAGTGCCAGTGGTTGTCAACAGATGGGCCTTTATAGCCTTGATGTCTGCTTGTGTGTTCTTGAACCTAGACTCCATTGTGTTTCTCAGCTCTTGAACATGTTTTTCATGTTGCTGATCAACCATCTGTCGTTGTTGGAGAAAAAGTTGAAAAAGGTTCCAGAGCTCATTTGTAGCATCTGCTGGTGGTGGAGTAGGTGCTTGAGGTGGAACAGCAGTGGATTGTACCATTTGAACTGTCAACAACTGATGCAACATTTCTTTGATTTCTGCAACAGAGGTATCCAGTTTTTCAACTCTTGGCGTTAATTCCTGGTACTTTAAACCATCACCCAATTTAATGGGATCATCTGATTTCCCACTAGCAGTGGTTTTATCAGAGATTGAGGTAGGGAGTGTACTCCAAACATCAACAACTGATGCCCCTTTTTCTTGGTACTGGGTCTTCTTCCTTCAACACTTGATAATCTTTTGATGGAACCAGTGGTTAAGACAAACTCACTAGCAGATATCAGAGGTGTTATAGAAGGAATTGCCTCCAAGGAAGTCTTATTGATGTAACCACTGTCCAATTGTAAACCAGTGGGTTCAACACTTGTAGTGGCTGCTTCACTTGGATTACCACCAAGAGTTACTTGTAACTCAAGGGGTGTAACCTCCTCAGGTTGTGTTGGTGGGTTAGCAAAGATTGATACATCAGGCCCAGTCTGTTGTTGAGGCATGTTCTCATGAACAGGTGATTGAGAAGGACTGGTTTATGCCTGGTTCAAATCAATTGCATCCAACAAAATTTTTGTATTTGGTGGAATTGGGGATGTGAGGGTAGGTGTAGAAAGAGAAGTTGCCCCAGGCATTTGGCTGTGGATGATGAAACAAGTGCTTCCAGAGCATCATGATGTGGTGACCCTATTTGTACAACCTGTTCTTTTTGTGAAGAAGCAGGAGGAGTTTCAGGTATGGTTTGAGATATTTCTACCAACTGCTGTGAGGAAGTAGCAGCAGTGGTTTCTTGTGACTTTTGTTTTCTCACAGGCAGTTGCTCTGGTATCTCATCCTCTAGAGTTGCCTTTTTGGTTGGTTTGGGGGGTTTTTGAGTTTTCTTTTTCTGTGGCTTTTTGGTGATTTTAGGTGTGGGTTTCAAGGCAGTTGTTTTGCTACCTTGATCACCTTGAGCAGTGGGCTCAGCAGCAGATACCTGAGGAGCAGTGTTTTCTGCTAAATTATGCTCAGGCACCTCTGCTTGTGTTTTTCAAGGTGTTGACATTCTTGTAAAAGTTTTAGAAGTTAAGCCGTGTATATGTAAAGATTCACCTTGGTTTATTACAACAATATCATCCTTACTGAATTTCTTCTCAAAATAATAGCTTAGAAATCTTGGAAACAGTAAAAATGATTTTGTTTCAACATTTTTAACCAAATCATTGAAGATTTCCTTGGAATAGTTAAAATTTTCTTCTTGTAGAATAGCATATCCCAAGCTTTGAATCTTCAATGGAATTTCATTAAAAGATGTGGTTTTATTTGAAACACACATAAGGAGGGTATGGAATAAAAACCTTGTTGCAGGAGGGAAGAAACCTTTTTGTAAGGTATCCCTCTTCATCATTGTGTCTGCATACCCTCTCTCAATGAAGTCAATTTTTAACTCGTTTTTAGGGAAAGAATCTTTACCTTCCTGATCATCGAGCTGAAAGACCTCTGAAATGGACTGTGGTGTTATTTGGACTGCTTTTCCCTGTAGAGTAGAGTTAATGGCTATGACATCTTTGCCTTGTTTGTCAAGGGTACAATTTTTCCAAAACTCACTCTGGGTTTGCAGGTAAATGGGAGCATCTTCTGTAAGCAAAGTTTTGTACTTTGACACAGTGAGCATATCATGGATGGAATCGAAGGTATCGATGGTGCCGGGTTTTGTGAGAAGACCCAGAAGATTGTGAGATGGTTTGTGTGGAATTTCTGTGGGTTTAGCCTTTTGAGAGGCCCCTTTGGAAGATTTTGCTGAGGACTTCGATTTAGTCATTTTGAAGAAGACGATCGAAGAAATTTGTGAAGGAATTTGATGAAATGTGAAGAAACTGCTTTGAGAAGAGAACTTTTGAGAATTCAATTCGACAGTAAGACCCTGTTTGGGGTTTTGAAGAGGGTTTTGTAGAGGAAAAAGTGAATGCTGACGTGACAGCGGTTACAAAAGGTCTGACCACTATGTACTGTCCACGTACCATCCCCTGATGAAGCGAAGGACAGTACTTTTGTGAAAACTACTGGTGAAGGCAGTGGTTGCAACGGTAATGGAGGCAGTGGATAACTTTTACTATCAGGGGATAGCATATCAGTGGATACAACACTGATTTTGAACATCAGTGCTTATCAGAGGAACATGAGAACAGGGGTTGATTTTCAGCAGTGGACAGACTTTTGAAGTAGAGTAGACTTTTGAACCCATCAGTGGTTATGGCAGACTTTTAGGATTTTAATGAAAAATTCATTTTTAGCTATTTTTAAGGATGGATTTTTGATTTTCTGAAAACATTTTAATGCTTTTATTCATAGAAAAAATAGGATTTTGCCTGTTATTCCATGTTTAGCTTGCCAATCCTAGAGATCAAGCTTTCAAAGGTGGATGTGTCTAATGCTTTGGTTAGCACATCTACCAGCTAATCCTTAGTTGGAACATGATGCAGAGAAATCAAACCTTTTTCATAGCAATCCCTCACAAAGTGATGTCTGATGTCAATGTGTTTGGTGGTTGAATGAGAAACTGGATTTTTGATGATATTTTCTGCTGCCTGGCTATCCAACATGAGTGGTGTCTTCAAGGCAGTGATACCAAAATCCAGCAACTGATTTTGAAGCTAGAGCAGTTGGGCTGTACAGCTTGCAGCAGCTATATATTCTGCCTCAGCAGTTGATGTGGAAACAGCTGCTTGCTTTTTGCTTTGCCAAGACACTAAGCAATTGCCTAGGAATTGGCACCCTCCTGAAGTGGACTTCCTTGTCTTGTCACATCCAGCAAAGTCACTATCTGAGAAACCTGAAAGTTCAATTTTACCATCAGCTGGATACCAGATACCAAGTGTGGGAGCACCTTTTAGGTATCTGAATATCCTTTTTACAGCAATAAGGTTTGACTTTCTAGGGGCTGACTGGGATCTTACACAGACACATGTTGCAAACATGATATCTGGTCTAGATGCAGTTAGGTACAATAAAAACCCAATCATGCTTCTATATAAGGTCTGATCAACCAAATCTTCCTTTTCATCAGACATGACCAATTTATTGGTTGCAATGGGTGTACTACATGGCTTACAATCATCCATATCAAATTTCTTTAAAAGTTCTTTGGCATACTTGCCTTGATGGATGAAAGTGCCATTTTGCAGTTGCCTTACTTGGAGACCAAGAAAGCACTGGAGTTCACCCATTGCACTCATTTCAAACTCAGCTGTCATGAGTTGCCTGAACTCTTCACACATTTTATTACATGTGCTTCCAAATATGATGTCATCCACATAAATTTGGACAATCATCAAATCCTTCCCTCTCCATTTTAAAAACAATGTTTTGTCAATTCTGCCTCTGGTGAAACCAATGGAAAGTAGAAAGGTGGAAAGAGTTTCATACCAGGCCCTTGGTGCTTGTTTCAGGCCATACAAAGCTTTCAGCTTGTAGACATGATCTGGATTAAATGGATCCTCAAAACCTAGAGGTTGACAAACATAAACCTCCTCTTGAATCTTACCATAGAGGAATGCACATTTGATATCCATTTGATACACCTTGATGTTGTGGTTGACATCAAAGGCCAGAAATAATCTGATTGCTTCAAGTCTTGCAACAGGGGCAAAAGTTTCATCATAGTCAATGCCCTCTTCTTGTCTGAAACCTCGAACCACAAGCCTGGCTTTATTCTTGACAACAATACCCCTTTCATCAGTTTTATTTTTGAAGACCCATTTTGTGCCAATAGGACTGACACCCTCCGGCAATGGAACAGGCTCCCATACTTGTTGTCTTCTAAACTGTTGGAGCTCTTCTTGCATGGCTTCTAACCAGCTGTTGTCTTTCAGTGCCTCTTGGTACTTGACTGGCTGATGGAGTGATTGAAAACCAACAAAAAGACAAATCTTTTGGGATTGGCTTCTTGTGAGCACCCCTTCATTGAGGTTGCCAATAATTTGATCTGGTGGATGAGATTTCAAGAAGATGAGCTCTCCTTGGTATGGAACAATGGCATTGAGTGGTGACGGCTGCAGATGTGTATCATCTGAGCTAACCACTGCTGGTGACTTTGATGAGCCAGCAGTGGCTTCAAAAGGTGGTGGCATAAGGGGTAAACGTGTGGACACATGCTGACTTTGATCCACTGATTGAGGACTTTTATCAACAGTGCTGGATGATGTGGAAGCAGTGGTTAGTGGGCTACTTTGGTCAACAACTGTTGAGGTAGCAGTGGTTGAGCTTTGACATCTATTTTGGACATCTGCTGCTCTTCCCATTGTGGCAGACTTTTGTTGAGGAATGATGATCTCATACCCATAGTCCGGTGATGAATTCTCAGATGGACCTGCACTGTTAGTCTTGACAGTAGTATTTTCAAAAGTAAACTTATCAAGATCAAACAAATCTACAGGATTTGCTGGAATTTTAAGTGATGAAAGTTCATTGAACTTTACATTCAAAGTCTCCTCCATTGCTTTGGTTCGTGTATTAAACACTTTGTAGGCCTTAGCAGTGGTTGAGTATCCCAGATGGTATCCCATATCAATTTTGGCTGCAAACTTTGAGATAGAATCTTTTAAGTTCAAAATGAAACATGGGCAACCAAAAACTTTGAAATATGAGATTAATGGCTTTATTTTATACAAAATTTCATAAGCAGTCTTTTTGTGCCTGGGGTTGATTAAAACTCTGTTTTGAACATAGCAAGCAGTGTTTACTACCTCTGCCCAAAAAGTTAATGGCAAACCTGAATCTGCAAGCATGGTTCTGGCAGCCTCAATCAATGTTCGGTTCTTCCTTTCAACAACCCCATTTTGCTCTGGTGTTCTAGGGATGCTGTACTGCCTTACAATCCCTTTCTTCACACAGAAGGCATCCAACTCCTTATTTTTGAATTCTGTGCCATTGTCACTCCTGAAGACTTTCACTGGAAGGTCAAATTGCTTTTCAACCTGTGTCACAAAGTCTTGCAAAAAGCCTGCAGTCTCATCTTTTGAGTGTAAAAAGAAAGTCCATGTAAACCTAGAGAAGTCATCAACAATAACCAAACAATATCTCTTCTTCCTGAGACTCATGACTTGCACTGGGCCAAACAAATCCATGTGCAGCATTAGACACTGGGTTGTTTTGGACTCTTCAATGGACTTGAAAGAGCTTTTATGTTGTTTTCCTTTTAAACAAGAAACACAGTGCTCATGACATGAAAACACTTTTTGTGGTAAGCCTCTTACAAGGCCATTTTTTGAAATTTCAGTGATTGTCTTGAGATTTGTGTGCCCCAGTCTTCTGTGCCAAAGCTCTGTCTCTTTGTTAGAGGCAGCTGAGAACAGACAGGCATCAGTTCTGGGACACTCTTTTGACATATCAACAACATAAACATTGACACTTCTTTGAGCAACAAGTTTTGTTTTTCCTGATTTTATTATTGCTTCAATCTTTTCAACCATTTCTGGTCCAACAATCCTACAACACTCCTTTGTGAAGAATGACCCATACCCCTTGTCACTCATTTGTGAGACACTCAGGAGGTTGAATTTCAGATTGTCTATCATATTGACATTTTCAAATTTTACATTTCCAGACTGAACTGTACCAGACCCCAGAACTTTCCCTTTACTATTATTTCCAAAGGATATATCACCCCCTCCATGGATTTTGAAATCTTTGAGTAGGGCTTTACATCCTGTCATGTGCCTAAAGCCTCCACTATCTACATACCAAAGACTATCTAAGCATGCAGAAGCTCCCTGCACATGAAGTAAAAGGATTAGTTCATTAAGGTCTCCAAAGCCAATAAGGCTTTGGATGGGGTCTCAACAGTGTCTGGGATGGTGACAGATGCAAGGACAGTGGTTAGCTCAGGGGTTTGAACATCTTTGGGAATGTTTTTCTCTAACCACTGTTGGGGGTCTTGGCCAATCACCTGTTGATAACCAAAAGGATGCCTGTTCACTCTTGGTTTAGAGGGCTTTTTGTAAGTCTCATAAACATGTGGGATCCTTTGGTATGATGGTTGTCCTTTACCTCTCCTGAATTGATTGGGATCCTTTGGTATGATGGTTGTCCTTTACCTCTCCTGAATTGATTGGCATGGGGTGCATCAGTCACTTGAACATCTCTTTGAACAAATGTTTGGTTCAGCTGTTTTGTGACAGCTGTTTGGACTGGTACAAACAGTGGTTGCTTCTTTGTGAATTTGACAGATGATGTTGATGAACTTAAGGATATTTTTGCTGTGTACTCCTTCTTTTTCTCATCAAAGTTTTCGAGATACACACATTCCTTAGTTTTGTGATTATTTTTACCACAGATGGTGCAGCTCTCAACAGGTACAAAGACACTTGTTTTGTTTAGATCATGTGCTTTTAGATGAAAACAGTCTTTTGTTAGATGATTTCTTTTTTCACAAAAATCACAAAACAGGTTTTTAATCTTTTTCTCTCTTGTTCCTTTTCTCAGATTCCTTTGCAACAGAGTTTTGAACCACTGTTGGGATATCTTTGATAGGAATGACCTTTGCTTTTGGAGCTTTTACACCATCAGTGGTTGTGAAGTCCATTGGCTTGAAGTTTTCCAGGATGTCACACTCATCAGACCATGTGGGTTTAAATTGATATTTCTCAATCTCCTCAAAAGTTGAGGATCCCACAGATCTTTCCAGGGTAATTTTGTTACCAAGTTTGTCGGTTATTTTAACCTCTTGGCCATTTTTGTTGGTTGGTATTATTTCAGTTGAACCAGCTTGTTTGTCAGCAGTGTTTACTAGTTCATCATATTTTCTATGTCCTATACCAAACTTGACATTGCTTTCAAGCTGTTTTGCAAGCATAACCTCATACCCTTTACAGGACTCCACCCATCTTTCGCAGGTGATCTGGGTAGACTCCAACTCCTTTTTGCAAACTTGGTATTTTTCTACCATAGTTTGGAGTTGAGTTTTGGTTATGCTCTGCTCTTCTTTTAGAGTGCTGATCTCTTTATCTTTTTCAGCCAATTTGTTTCTAAGTTCTTTTAATGACTTTTCAAATTTGACTTCATCAGACAAGACTTTATCCCTATGGTTTTCATTTACCTCTTTGATGTTAGCAAATGCAATTATACATTTGTCTGAACACAGTTTTTCAAGAACTTGAGGAGTTACCTTGGCAGCAGCCATCATGGCACAATTACAATGATGATCACCTTCTTCATCAGCTCTGCCTTCTATCTCACCAGCTTTCTTCAACTCTTCTTTCTCTTTGTCTTCTTTGGACCAAGGGTCAGACAGTGGTTCAATCAGGGTTTCTAAATTTTCTCCCAGCAATAGTTCACCAGCAACTGCAGTAACCACTGCTTCAGCAACTTAATCCTCTGTTTCAGCACTTAGCTGTTCACCTTCAGTTTCTACCCCTTCTGGTATTGACTCTAATTCCATCAAACAAAATTCATCATCAAAAGTATCATTAGAAGCATAGAGAGCAAAATTATCATCACCAAGTTCATCAGGCATGCTGCTCCAATCAATAAAGCGTTGTGTGAAAAAGCTTTGCTGATATGGTTGTGTCACTGTTGGAGCAGCTTGTTGAGGTGCAGCAGGTTGCACCTGTGCCTGAGGAACAAGGGCTTGAACATACTGAATTTGTGGAACAGTGGTTTGAACATAATGCACAGGCACAGGGGTTGCAGCATAATGAGCAGTGTTAACATGTGCTGCAGGGGCATATTGGGTATAGTGCACAGTGTTTTGTTGTTGTGGTCTAGGGTTTGAGCTAGGATGAGTAATTATTGGACCAGTGGTTTGACTCCTACATTCTCTAGCAAAATAACCTAGCCTATTACACTTGTAACACTTGATTTTTGACTTATCCAACCCTACCCTTAAATTCCCATGAAGCCCTGGGAATTTTCTCCCTGTTCTTTTGTAGAATTTGCTTGTTCTAACACTAAGCAAAGCCAATTGATGCAAAATGTCCATCTCTTCTAAGTCAGTGGGATCAAAATGTTGCAAATCATTAAGTTCAAAGCACAAGTTATCTGACATCTGGTTTTCACAATTTGCAGTGAAAGCATAACTTGCAGAGTGAGAATCAGAGTTGTTGAAATTTCCACCAGCAGTTATGTCAATAAAATGATCATAACTCTGATCCTTACTACTGCTACCAGATTCTTCCTGACCAAAAAGAGCTGTGCTGCCAAATGAATAGTCATCAGCAACTTTACCAGACTCTTGCAACTTCCTTTTCTGGTTTAACTCCCTTTCATAGGTCAAGAGTCTACCATGGAGTTGGGTCAGGGTCAGATCTTTGAACTCAGCTGAATTTCTGGTGACAAAAGCAATTGTGTCCCATTTTTCAGGTAGTGATCTAAGGAACCTGCTATTTTGAGTTGCATTTGGAAATGTAACTTTAACAAGCCTTAGTTCACTAATGAGACAGCTGAAACGTTCAAATTGTTGGGTTAATGATTCACCCTTAATGTGACAAAATGTTTCATACTGCTGATTCAGAATTTCCCTGTTGTTTTCAATAACCTCTTCCGTCCCCCCAAATTTTCCTTCAATGCATCCCATAATTCTTTGGCACTGTTACAATGTAACAGCCCAACATAGATTTCATTTGGTAATGCAGATGCTATGATGCTAAATGCTTTGGCATCGAGTTCGAACTTTTAAAAATCAGTTTCAGTATAGTTTTCAGTTGGTTTTGGAACGAACTTCTTTGCATCCTCAGCACTTGGCACCATAGGAACATGAGGACCAAAAACAACAGACCTCCAACATCCAGTGTTCTGTTGAGCAAGGATGTGACCCATCCTTCTCTCCCAGATGTTGTACTCATTACGTTTAAGCATGGGTGGTTTAAAAAGAGAGTTGATGTTATTCTTATCATCTTGTGATTGTGACGTCATCCTGATTGTTTTACAGGCACTGATTAATCAACTTTAATGGTGATTAAACCTTGCTCTGTTTTTCAACGAAACGAACAAACTATCAGTATCAACGATTGCGAGCTGAACTATTTATGTCAAAATGATTGTTAAATCAAATTTGACTGTCCAAGCTCTGATACCAATTGTTAGGATCTGAGTTTGGATTGATTGTGATTTGTGTTTGAATTAAGATGAACAATGAAAGAGTAGTGCAGCGGAAATTAAATGGAAGCAAACTTTTCACAATCAAACAGGAGAAATGCTTTCAAACATACATTTTCAACAGAGAATCAAATGCTTAAATTTATTTCAAACTTTGATTACACTTGCATGTATGCTTACAAACTCCCCCTCAGCCCGAGCTCAGTAATTTGTTCGTGCAGGAAGAAGATGGTGAAGAGCTAACAGAACAGTACAGAGCACTGTTCTATTTATAGGCACGCAATAAACCACTGAGCATCTAAGCTGACGTCACCATGAAAGTGACATCTAACCTCCTAACAAACTCTTAACATCTGACCTATACAAACACTGCTATGCTAACTACTGATGTTACAATACATTACATAAAGTAAATAAACAACTGCTGCTTCCTTCCACTGCTGTGATCCCAGCAGTACTTGTCATGATCAGCAGTGCTTGAAACAAGGCAGTAGATTGAGCAGCAGAGCATTAGTTATTCAGCAGTCTTTGACTTGATCAACAGTTGTAGGTCAGCAGTTTGTATGATCAGTAGATAGGAGGTCAGCAGATGTTGAAACCACTTTCAAGGGGAGAGACTTGTATGCATAACATCTGCTTATTCTGGATCCACTGCTCTGATCCAGTTTTGGCTTTAATTATCTGTTCCTTTGGCAGGGTTCAATCCCAACAAAAATGCACATAATCGTGCATTTTGACCGAAACTTTGACTCGTCACTTCGACTAGTCAACGTGGTAATCAGTAGGTATAATCGCAAGGGACTATAACCATCGTGATTACGATCACGTTGCAAAGTTCAATTGAACTTTGACTTGACCAATTCATGGTCAAAACCGAAAGTCAAACGGTAGTCAAACTATTTGACTTTCAGCTTGTAATTGCTGAAAATAAATAACAAGACTAGGAAGAACACTTACAAGTGTTCTAGGATGAAAGAAGACAAAGAAAACTCAGGTAGGAAGCCTCCAACAATGTGGTAGCCTCCAATTAGAGTGTTTAAGATGAAAGAAGTGAATGAGCAAAGAATTGGGTAGATTTGAGGGGTATATATAGTTTGTGAGAAGCCATAAGATGTTGCCAAGTGGATTGTGTGTTTCCCAAGGATGTATGGGATCATTACAAGTGTTTGGACAGGGATTAAAGCCTTGATTACCACTTAAAATACCCACAAGTTTGATAAACTATTCAAGAAAACAAGTGCAGTAGCTGTTACTAAACATTCTGCCCAGATGTAGGGCTCGCGCCCCGCGACAGTAACACCCTCAGGGTGTCGCGCCCCGTGAGCACCTCAGGCTAGACTTTCAGAACTTGGCAAAACAGGTCCATGCAGCCCCGAAACTTGTTTTTCGACGCGTTTAACCCACGTTAACCCAATTTCAAGGCTCTACAAGGATGTTAATGCATAGGGGACTTAAAATATGCTTGTAAATATCATGGATGTCGGTTTGTTTGGTCGTACGATCGCGTTTACGATGAAACTCGAACGGACGCGAAAACGATCCAAATTATGCGATGAATGGTATTTTTGCGTTCCCATCAAAAAATACAATATTTTAGTGATTAAAATTTTTTTTTGGATGTGCGGATATGGTCAGAATGCAAGATATGCACGAATTGGCATACTTTCGCAGTTTTGACGCTTTTAGTCCCTATGATCAAATAAACGTATTTTCACATACCGAACCCCTCAAAACTTATTTCTAATCTATGTAAAGGGTATTTAGGGTGTGTTTAGCTTATGATCTTGTTCCGGAATGTACGTTGCTATGCGAATTGGCAGACTTTTGCAGTTTGTCGCAAATAGTCCCTGTGATCGAATAAACTTGTTTTTGACATACTAAATCTTCAAAACTTATTTCTAAGTTATGTAGAGGATATTTAGGGTATGTTTGGTTTGTGTCATTGTTCTGGAGTGTTTGTCGCGTTAAACTGATTACGTTTACGGAATAGTTTGCGTATAATTTTCCAGAAAGTGTTTAAGAGCTCGAAATCGAACAAGAATTAAAACGTGAAATTGTCAAACATAAATAAACAAATATTGGGATCAAAACACCATGTTTCATTGATATTTGATATTGTTCTACATCGTACAGTGTTTACAAGAGCACAAATGTCACACGCCTTGCCTCCGACACATAGTTAACCCTTTCCATGTCATGGTGGTTCACCCAGGTTAGGATTTACTTGGCTACTTGAGCATGCATTAGTTAGTTTTATTTCTTGTTATTCATGACCCTCTGTATCATCCTTGTGATGGTTTGTGTGGTGGTGAATCATAATTCATACAAAGAGGTCAATCCTCCATGCTTGACTTATATGACAATCTATGATGGACTTAGTTTTAGGTTAATATTGTAACTATGAAGATATATACATATATATAAACATGGCTGAATTTGTGATGATAATCGGTTTATGGTTATTCATCATGAACTTAGGCTAACTTATGTATGATTCTAAGTCTCTCGTTGTTGATTCTAATGGGCAAACTAGGACCCATGAAATCACATACAACTTAGTGTCAAAACGAGTACTTAGACTAGATATACTTTTATGCATAACATACTTTTGTATTCTAATTCTAAATCCCGAATCTAACCACCCCATAACGTCGTGTAACCTTACCTTTGATTCCTTATTCAAAAAACAACTTGTCACCCATGGATAATTGGAAAGCTTTGCAATATTGTGAGTATACTCGACGCCCTTTTTACCGTTTTACACTTTTGGGTGCAATATGTTTACATATATAAAACACACTCAACATACATACTTTTATGCAATCACACAAATAATCCAATACATGCATACTAATACGTTATACTTGATTCGTGTTTCTGGGTGATTCTTATGTGATAAACTTGTTATTAATTTCGTACGAGCCTCCCCTTAACATGTATAGTGCTATAGGAGTAACGCACCGCCCGTGAACGTGAGGTCATGTTAAGTTATTCATTCATTATACTTGCGGTAATTAGAGGGTTGGCTTGTTAATCGCATGCCAGTTTTACGTTAATCTTGATTACTAGGTGTGCCATGTGGATTTGTTTCAATCATTTTTATACTTATGCTATGTATCAAACTTGTATACTCGCCAATACTTTGTATTGAACTATGCTTTTAAACATGTTGTAGGTTGTTGATGTTGATGCATATGGAATCTAGTAGGATATGCTTATATACACACTTAGACTATTAATGATGTCATTGTATTTTGATCTTAAATTTGTTGATTTCGTTCATCAAATGTTGTACTTTGAATTTTCCATGTATTGTATTAGACAACTATTATCAATGAAATGAAACTAGTTTATTAAATACTTGATATAATTAGTGTTATGAAGTCTCGAGCAATCTCGTTAGTCTTACTCCGATGTTTCCGCCATCGGTTGGGGTGACAAAAACGACTAAAACACCATTAATACAAAATGCCAAACCTTAATCATAAACACATTGCAGACTTAGCAGGTAGATGGAACAAACAATAACTGAAAGTCAATTATTAACATTATTAAAAAAAATTCCCTCCTAAACTACGCGCCAAAAACATCATCATATAAACAACGTTACCATCGCTTCCATCATCACTTCCGTTGATCATACTAAAAACGCCATCTTTAACCAAAACGCCAAATTAAAAAAAATACCCTGAAAGGAAGAAAAATGACAACCATCGTTTCATGGAGATACACCCTCAGAATCAGAAGATTCGTGATCCGTTTTGACAACAGAAGAAGAGTGTTTGTTAAAACAATAAAAGCCATTTTGAACATGGAAGAAGAGGTACAGAGGGGGATCCTATCACTTGGCGTCCCTCTTGATAACCACTGTGATAAAACACATACGGTTATAAGAAGATTAACCAGAAAATTTGGACCAAACAAAGCAAATGCAAAAATGGACCCAGTCATCACATCATGGCGTTTTGATGAAGATACATACATGATCACCGTTATATGTGACAACGGAGCGCAGGAAGACTACATGCTTGAAGACATCATGACCAATCAGGGTCTTGAGTTCCTGGAGGAGTTACACAACGCCACATGTTTGAACACAGACATGAACATAAAATTGGCGTTGTTGCAGGACATGTTCAAATGGAGGCTTCAAAATCTTCAAGAACAAGAAGCCAATGAAAGTGAAAGTGATGACTTGGGTGAGATACTAGAAGAAGAATCCGAAGAAGAAGACGAGGGGAGTGATCGATACTTCTCAGACAAAGTCCCTTCTGACGAGGAGTTTTAATTTTTTTCTTTTGAGTAATTTTTTCTGTGTTTGTTATATACTTTTCAAATAATAAAATACTATATTTCTCTCATTAGTTACAAAACGCCAAAATGCCACAAAAGCCATTAAGTACAAAATGCCAAATAATTAAAAACTATATTTTTTCTGTGTTTTAGTTATTGTATTTGTTGGGATTGAACCCTATCAGAGGAACATATAATTAAAGCCAAAACTGGATCAGAGCAGTGGATCCAAAATAAGCAGATGTTATGTATACAAGTCTCTCCCCTTGAAAGTGATTTCAACATCTGATGACCTCCAATCCACTGATCTTTACAACTATTGACCTACAACTGCTGATCAAGTCAAAGACTGATGAAGACTAAAGCTCTGCTGATCAATCTACTGCTATGGGTCAAGCACTGCTGAATATATCAAGTACTGCTGGGTCCACAACAGTGGAAGGATAAAACAGTAGTTTAGCTTTTGTTATTTAATGTATTGTCAACAGTAGATAGCATAACAGTGTTTGTATCAGATCAGTTGTTAGAGTTTGTTAGGAGGTTAGATGACACTTTCATGGTGATGTCAGCAAAGATGCCACAGTGGTTTTTCCGTGCCTATAAATAGAACATTACCCTGTACTGTTCTATTAGCTCTTCACCACTTTTCTTCCTGTACAAACAATCACTGTGAGCTCAGGCTGAGGGGGAGTTTGTTACATGCATGCATTGTAATCGTTATTGAAATAAATTCAATCACTCGGTTCTTTGTTGAAAATGTGTGTTGAAAGCAATTCTCCTGTTTGATTATGTGCAAAGTTTGTTTCCATTTATATTCCGCTACATTACTTGTTCATCTTTCATCTTAAATCAAACATAAAACACAATCAATCCAAACTCAGATCCTGACAATTGGTATCAGAGCTCGGACAGTCAAATTTGATTCAACAATCATTTTGACATAAATAGTTCAGCTCACAATCGTTGATACTGATAGTTGTTCGTTTTGTTGAAAACCAGAGCAAGGTTTAATCACCATCAAAGTTGATTAATCAGTACCTGTAAAACAACCAGGATGATGTCACAATCACAAGATGATAAGAATAACATCGGCTCACTTTTCAAACCACCCATGCTTAAACGAAATGAATACAACATCTGGGAGAGAAGGATGGGTCACATCCTCGCTCAACAGAACACTGGATGTTGGAGATCTGTTGTTTTTGGACCACATGTTCCTATGGTGCCAAGTGCTGAGGATACAAAGAAGTTCGAACCGAAAAAACCTAAAAACTATACTGAAACTGATTTTCAAAAGTTCGAACTCGATGCCAAAGCATTTAGCATCATTGCATCTGCATTACCCAATGAAATTTATGCTGGGCTGTTACACTGTAACAGTGCCAAGGAATTATGGGATGCACTTAAGGAACAATTTAGGGGAACTGAAGAAGTTATTGAAAATAATAGGGAAATTCTGAATCGGCAGTATGAAACCTTTTGTCACATTAAGGGTGAATCATTGACTCAACAGTTTGAGCGATTCAGTTGTCTCATTAGTGAGCTAAGACTTGTTAAAGTTACATTTTCTAATTCTACACAAAATAGCAGGTTTCTTAGATCACTACCTGAAAAATGGGATACAATTGCTTTTGTAACCAGGAATTCTGCTGAGTTCAAATATCTGACCCTGACCCAACTTCATGGTAGACTCCTGACCTATGAAAGGGAGTTAAATCAGAAAAAGAAGTTGCAAGAGTCTGGTAAAGTTGTTGATGATTATTCATTTGGCAGCACGGCTCTTTTTGTCAGGAATAATCTGGTAGCAGTAGTAAGGATCAGAGTTATGATCATTTTATTGATATAACTGCTGGTGGAAACTTTAATAACTCTGATTCTTACTCTGTAAATTATGCTTTTACTGCAAATGGTGAAAACCAGATGTCAGATAACTTGTGCTTTGAACTCAATGACTTACAACACTTTGTTCCAACTGACCTTGAAGAAATGGACATTTTGCATCAATTGGAATTGCTTAGTGTAAGAACAAGCAAATTTTACAAAAGGACAGGGAGAAAATTCCCAGGGTTAGATGGGAATTTAAAAGTGGGGTTGGACAAATCTAAGATCAAGTGCTATAAGTGCAATAGGCTAGGACACTTTGCTAGGGAACGAAGGAGTCAAACTACTAGTCCAATTGTTACTCATCCCAGCTTAAACCCTAGGCCACAAAATCAAAGAACTGTGCACTATTCCCATTATACCCCTGCTGCCCATGTAAACACTGCTCATTATGCAAACCCTGTTCCTGTGCATTATGTTCAAACCATTGTCCCTCAAATTCAGTATGTTCAGGCTCCTGTACCTCAGGTTCAAGTGCTACCAGTTGCACCACAACAAGCTGCACCACCAGTAGTGGTTCAACCAGATCAGCAAAGCTTTTTCACCCAAGGCTTTGTTGACTGGAGCAGCTTACCTGATGAGCTAAGAGATGAAAATTTTGCACTCTATGCTACTAATGATGTTTCTAATGATGAATTTTGTCTTATGGCATTAGAGTCAATACCAGAAGAGCTGGATGCTGAAAAGGGGCAAACAAGTGCTGAAATAGTGGATGAAGTTGCTGAAGCAGTGGTTACTACTGTTGCTGGTGAACTACTGCTGGGAGAAAATTCAGAAACCCTGATTGAACCATTGGTTGACCCCTGGTCCAAAGAAGAAGAAAAGGTAGAAAAGAAAGAAGGCGAGAAAGAAGAGAGAGCTGATGAAGAAAATGATTATCAATGTGATTGTGCCATGATGGCTGCAGCTAAGGTATCATCGTTCTTGAAAATCTGTGTTCAGACAAGTGCATCATAGCATTTGCTAACATTAAAGAGGTGAATGAAAACCTTAGGGATAGAGTGTTGAATGATGAGGTCAAATTTGAAAAGTCTTTAAAATAACTTAAAAACAAATTGGCTGAAAAAGATAAAGAAATCTGCAGATTAAAAGAAGAACAAAGCATAACCAAGAACCAACTCCAAACAATGGTAGAAAAATACCAGGTTTGCAAAAAGGAGTTGGAGTCCACTCAAATCACTTGTGAAAAATGGGTGGAATCATGCAAAGGTTATGAGGTCATGCTTGAAAAACAGATCAAAAGCAATGTGAAATTTGGTATTGGTTTTAGAAAACATGATGAAATTGAAAACAATGCTTTAAAAGAATCTGTTCAATCCACTGTTGAAGTTATTCCCACAAACAAGGATGGCCAAGAGGTTAAAATAACTGATAAACTTGGTAACAAAATAACTCTGGAAAGATCTGTGGGGTCCTCAACTTTTGAGGAAATTGAGAAATACCAATTTAAACCCACATGGTCTGATGAGTGTGACATCCTTGAAAACTTCAAACCAATGGATTTCACAACCACTGATGGTGTAAAAGATCCCAAGGCAAAAGTCATTCCACTCAAAGATATCCCAACAGTGGTTCAAAACTCTGTTGCTAAGGAATCTGAAAAGAGGAAGAAAAGGGAAAAAATCAAAAACCTGTTTTGTGATTTCTGTGAAAAGAAAAACCATCTAACAAAAGATTGTTTTCATCTAAAAGCATATGATCTCAATAAAACAAGTGTAATTGAATATGCTGAGAGCTGCACTATCTGTGGTAAAACAAACAACAAAACTCAAGAATGTGTGTATCTCAAAAACTTTGGTGTAAAAAAGAATGAGTACTGATGTGCGTGAAGTGTGTTATAATTTAGATGTACATTTTAAGCCCTTTTTACACTTTTAGCCAAGTTTTAAATTTATAAAACATGATATTTACTAACACTAAACACACATATGGGCAAGTGCACCCATCGTGGACGTAGTATAGTGTTGGTAAGATACCGAGGTCGTCCAAGGACATAAGAGCTTTTAGTACCGGTTTATCCTCAACGTCTAATCAAATCAAAAAGTTAGAAAAGGTTTTTTAAACTAAGAAAATAAAAACTAACTAAATGCTGAAAAAAAATAAAAACAGAGAGAAAAGATGAATCACTTGGATCCGACTCGTGTATTAGTATAACCTTTGATTATTTTCGCACTTTTGCACTTGTTTAAAAGATTATCTTAGTTATTGTAGTAGGCCCCTCTTTTGAAGGCGACGTTACCCTCAACCCAGTAGTTTGAGTCAGCAAGGATACAATCCTAAAGGGTTGGATTATTGGAAGATAATGAATTAAGTTATTAATGCAAATTATGGTAGGCCCCGCTTTTGGCGGTGACGTTACCCTCGACTAAGTAGTCTGAGTCAGCAGGGATACAGTCCTAAATAGCCGGGTTATAGTATTAATAGTAGTTAACATATGAGGGGGTCAAAGAGTTTGGATCCCCGCCATCCAATACCTATGGGTATTGAAGGAGATCCTACTAAATTTGACCCAGGTCCCTTGCAGGACCTCTAAACGCTGAACAAGGGCAAGACCCTTACCAAACCGTTCCCTTAACCCCCGACAAGGTAGCCAACATACCTCCATATAGACCGTGGAGATATGAATGGTGCAAATCTTTTATTTTATATAGACAGTAAAATAATGCCAAGACACCACGGACAAACGATAAGGAAAGATCACCTTCAACATAAGCAACTAGTTATTAAAGTCATTAATACAAAACCAAATAAAAAGTGCAAAAGATTAAAAATAAAAAGTATTATACTAAACACTTGTCTTCACCAAGTGATGTAAGAGACTTAGGCAAACATGGCCTTGATTGTCAAGAACTCTTACGATCAATCTTGGATCCCGAGACGACTCACACACTCTATGATGGACAATGGATGATGGTGGTGGATGATGGTGTTATGGTGGTGGTGGGTGGTGGATGAAGTGTGAGAGAGGTGGTGTGCTAAGGGATGAGTTGAAATGAAGCCAAGCACTCCTATTTATAGGCTGAACAGAAGCCTGGGCACGGCCCCGTGTCCGCTGGACACGGCCCCGTGCCCGTCTGACACACTCTCTCTCTTCATTAATTGTAATTCGCAATTACAATAAATGCACCTGCAGCACTCTGACCACGCCCCCGTGTCCGCTGGGCACGGCCCCGTGGTGGGCAGTAGAAGCTTCTATCACTTTGTCTTTTCTGCCAGGGCTGACCATCCTGGACACTGCCCTGTGCTCGCTGAGCACGGCCCCGTGTTGAGCTGGACACGCCCCGTGCTCGCTGGGCACAGCCCCGTGCTCAGCTGGGCACAGCCCCATGCTCAGCTGGGCACAGCCCCATGCTCATCTTTCTTCTTGTTTTTGCTTTGGGAGATGCTGTCGAGGAGTCGGGCATGCCACGTTTCTTCCTTTTCTTTGTATTTATGTTGGATTTGGCTGCATTTTTGCTTCTTTTGTTCATTTAAGCTCTTTTAACGCTGAAAATACAAAAGGAAGACAAAAGCACACTTTTTCCAACATTAGTACTTAAAAAGGGTTGGTTTTATGCCTCATTTGATGTAATTTATATGTTGCATTTTACACACATCAAATACCCCCACACTTGAATCTTTGCTTGTCCTCAAGCAAAACTCTTTAATATGTGGCTTACACTCCCAAATGGAATGGGTAGAAGAGAAGGTTTTGGGCTTGTCTTGAGTGTCGGGAATCCAAGATCTTTACTGGGTTTTATTTTTATACTATTTACAATCCTATTCGTTATGATTTATTTAGAACGTTTCATAAGATAAATTACTTATTAGGGCGTAGCATACCTTTTTAAAATTTCATTTATATACAAGTTCACATACCTCACGGGGGATCACTCAACACTCGGCCGAAGGTGTATTTTTAGTGAATCACTCGACAGCGGCATGGAACTTATTCCTACCATAAGCTTGCCAAGCAATCAATCCTCCTCCTTTTTAACTTTATACCTTTGTAAATATCAAGAGGACTTTTTGGGTGAACGGTTAGGCTTGGGCTAAAGGTGGGTGGTTGGGTTAGTGGTTAGTAAAAGGGCGAAAAGCGTAAAAAGCGTCGGTTTTCGTAAGACCCCCTTTTTTTTGACTTTTTATTTTAATGAAGCAATTTTTTTTTTCAAACAAAGTTCTTTTTGAAAACCTTGTTTGTTTATTTCTTTTGGCTTCATTATTATCATCATTTTTCTCTCTTTTTTTTGATAAGGAAGTCATAAGAAAAACCGCGCTTTGTTACTAAAATAAAGGGTTTAAAATGAAAAAGGGGTTTTGGTGGGAAAAAAAGGGTGTTTGTTTTGGGTTAAGAAATGAAGACGTTTAGGCTCAAAGGGGTTAACTAGGGGAATTTTGGGTAGGTGGTAAAAAAAAAAGAAAAATAATGGTGTAGAAATAAATAGGGGTTAGTCCTAATGCCTCCATCATTTACTTACTCGGGTTTAAGTTGGTAAGGACCGGGAATGTATCGTCGTGGCAAGTTCTAGAGTCGTAAGAAACCAAGCGGCTATTCACACAAGAAACGAAAAATGAGCATTTAGTTTAAAGATGTATATTTGTATGCTCAATAAAGGCTCAAAACTCACTTTTGTGGGAATGGGTTTTTAAGTGATCAAGTATATATAATCAAATTTTAACTAAGCTTGTCATGCCGTTTCATAATTTTCTTATGTTGGTTCTTTTTATCACGACGTTATCGGTTGTAAATTTGTAAAAATATAACCTTTTTAGAATTTTGAAATTCCCAAATTAAACCAAGACAAGTAAAAAAAAAATGAAAAGTTTTTGAAAAAATTTGGGGTGTTTAGCGGTTCCAATAGAGTTTTGTGTAAGGCTTGTAATTAGGACTTGCAAAATTCAAGGTTATAGCATCCCCCTACACTTAAATTACACATTGTCCTCAATGTGTCCAAAAAATAAGATTTTCGGTTGATTAGAATGTGTAAAAGTGGGTTAAAAACAAGATTTTATATTACTGGGTAGCTGAACACGGGGTGGTGTTGGCTGAGCACGGCCCCATGTCTAGACTGCCAGTACCAAAAGTAAACAGAAGGCTGGGCATGGGGGCGTGTTCAGTGAGCACGGCCCCGTGTCCAGATACCTGAGCTGGGCATTTCTACAGAGTTTTGGGCACGGGGGCGTGTTGGATTGAGCACGACCCCGTGCTGAACTTGCTGTAATGAAGAAAAATTGTCGAGAGGCTCTGTTTTTGTGCATGGGGTGTTGGTTCAAGCTTCCCTTAGCATCCTTCACCATCCCGAGTGTGTTTTATTCCTGAAAGTTAAAACTAAACTAGAAAGCATAAAAGTTAAACTAATCTAAAACTAAGGATAGTTCCGCGGAATGCCTCCATGGTGCGCCACGTTTATAAGGGTCCTTGGCTAGACCCCCCTTATCGGGTGGTTCTGGCTCATCTTCAATTAGGGGGTCATTATTGCCAAAAGGATATTTCATTGAGCGCTCAAGATCTATGCTCCTTTTGAATGCCCCTAATTGAAGAGGTAGATTGTTGTACTTCCGATTTTTCAAAGCTTCATGAGTTTTTACAAAAGGTCGTCCCAACACTAGAGGAGCGTCATCAAGGATGACAAAGTCGGTTGGGATTACCATTTGATTTGTTTAAACCAAGATATCCTCAACTACACCGATTGATTTTATTATTCTCCGATTGGATAGAAAAATGGGTATTTGAAGTGGAGCAAAATCACTAATACTTAGCTTTTCAAAAATGTAGTTAGGCATTATGTTAACATAAAGATCTTTATCAATGGTGATATTACTAATAAATGAATTTTGAAAGAAACATGGAACCGGTGTAATGTTAATTTCAAAAGGGTCTTCTTTTATTAGCGAAGTTTGATCATTAGTTAACTTAACACTTACCATTTCTTCAATTTTAGTGCTAGTGTTTAGCTCTTTTAAAAACTTAGCATGAGTTGGTACTAAACAATGATTTTCGAAAGAAGACGACAAGAGGTTAATTTCTTTAAAATTAGACTCTTCTTGAATTTTTACGTTATCGACCTCACCTCTTTCGTTGTTTAACTCATGTGTCGGTTTTTCACTTTCTTGTTCTTCCATTTTTACATTTTCAACTATCTCTACGTTATTATTACAATTTAATTCTTCTCTTGCGCGGGATTCCTCTTCCCTTGCGCGAGATTCTTTTATGCAACGTTCGATAGTTTTAATGTGTTCTAATATCCTATTGGTTACTTCGGTGAGAGAAAAAGAATTGGGATCCTCAAAGCTTGAATCCGGTTGTTCGATCCTTGGCTCCTCATAGTACCCATATGAAGTAGATGGTTCACACCATTGTTCTTCATTGTAAGTATATGATGGATAAGGGTCGAAACTTTGTTCTTCATAGTACTCATATGAGGTGGGTTGTTCACGCCATGGTTCCTCATAATAAGTGTATGAAGGTGGTGGCTCATATCTTGACTCTTCAAAGTATGAGTATGAGGGTTCATACCTTGGTTTATCAAAATATGAGTATGAGGGAGGAGGTTCATACCTTTGGTCTTCATAGGATGTGTATGAAGTTGGTAGCTCGTACCTGGGCTCCTCATAATGGGTGTATGAATTGGATGGTTGATATGAGTTACTATATTATACCGAGCGTGTGTTACGACAATTAGTGCAATAATTACCCCTATAATCATCCTCATCATAGGTGTAGTTGTAACCTCCTGAGTATTGATCCATAAGAATCACTCAGCAGACCACAACTGAGTCTCGGGACCAGAAAACAAAAACAAAGATGGAAACAGAAGCTGGACACGGCCCCGTGTTGGGTGAACACGGCCCCGTGGTCAGGATCTGTATCTGGGCGTTTTGATTAAAGTTACTGGTCTCGTTGAGCACGGCCCCGTGTTCAGACTCTGTATCTGGGTATCTAACTAAAAATATGCAGCACGGGGCCGTGTTCAGCGAGCACGGCCCCGTGTTCAGGCTACTGTAAATGCAAACTAAACTAAAATGCAGAAAAATGTGTGCGCGTTTTAAAAAGGTTTCGAAAAACTGATTAGGCCGTCGATTTTAAGCTTTCTTAAAATCCTTGTGTCCCAGGCAACGACGCCAAAAACTTGATGTGCGTGAAGTGTGTTATAATTTAGATGTATATTTTAAGCCCTTTTTACACTTTTAGCCAAGTTTTAAATTTATAAAACACGATATTTACTAACACTAAACACACATATGGGCAAGTGCACCCATCGTGGACGTAGTATAGTGTTAGTAAGCTACCGAGGTCGTCCAAGGACATAAGAGCTTTTAGTACCGGTTTATCCTCAACGTCTAATCAAATCAAAAAGTTAGAAAAGGTTTTTTAAACTAAGAAAATAAAAACTAACTAAATGCTGAAAAATAAAAATAAAATAAAAACAAAATAAAAACAGATAGACAAGATGAATCACTTGGATCCGACTCGTGTATTAGTATAACCTTTGATTATTTTCGCACTTTTGCACTTGTTTAAGAGATTATCTTAGTTATTGTAGTAGGCCCCTCTTTTGAAGGCGACGTTACCCTCAACCCAGTAGTTTGAGTCAGCAAGGATACAATCCTAAAGGGTTGGATTATTGGAAGATAATGAATTAAGTTATTAATGCAAATTATGGTAGGCCCCGCTTTTGGCGGTGACGTTACCCTCGACTAAGTAGTCTGAGTCAGCAGGGATACAGTCCTAAATAGCCGGGTTATAATATTAATAGTAGTTAACTTATGAGGGGGTCAAAGAGTTTGGATCCCCGCCATCCAATACCTATGGGTATTGAAGGAGATCCTACTAAATTTAACCCAGGTCCCTTGCAGGACCTCTAAACGCTGAACAAGGGCAAGACCCTTACCAAACCGTTCCCTTAACCCCCGACCAAGTAGCCAACATACCTCCATATAGACCGTGGAGATATGAATGATGAAAATCTTTTATTTTATATAGACAGTAAAATAATGCCAAGACACCACGGACAAACGATAAGGAAAGATCACCTTCAACATAAGCAACTAGTTATTAAAGTCATTAATACAAAACCAAATAAAAAGTGCAAAAGATTAAAAATAAAAAGTATTATACTAAACACTTGTCTTCACTACGTGATGTAAGAGACTTAGGCAAACATGGCCTTGATTGTCAAGAACTCTTACGATCAATCTTGGATCCCGAGACGACTCACACACTCTATGATGGACAATGGATGATGGTGGTGGATGATGGTGTTATGGTGGTGGTGGGTGGTGGATGAAGTGTGAGAGAGGTGGTGTGCCAAGGGATGAGTTGAAATGAAGCCAAGCACTCCTATTTATAGGCTGAACAGAAGCCTGGGCACGGCCCCGTGTCCGCTGGACACGGCCCCGTGCCCGTCTGACACACTTTCTCTCTTCATTAATTGTAATTCGCAATTACAATAAATGCACCTGCAGCACTCTGACCACGCCCCCGTGTCCGCTGGGCACGGCCCCGTGGTGGGCAGTAGAAGCTTCTATCACTTTGTCTTTTCTGCCAGGGCTGACCATCCTGGACACTGCCCCGTGCTCGCTGAGCACGGCCCCGTGTTGAGCTGGACACGCCCCGTGCTCGCTGGGCACAGCCCCGTGCTCAGCTGGGCACAGCCCCATGCTCAGCTGGGCACAGCCCCATGCTCAGCTTTCTTCTTGTTTTTGCTTTGGGAGATGCTGTCGAGGAGTCGGGCATGCCACGTTTCTTCCTTTTCTTTGTATTTATGTTGGATTTGGCTGCATTTTTGCTTCTTTTGTTCATTTAAGCTCTTTTAACCCTGAAAATACAAAAGGAAGACAAAAGCACACTTTTTCCAACATTAGTACTTAAAAAGGGTTGGTTTTATGCCTCATTTGATGTAATTTATATGTTGCATTTTACACACATCAAGTACACTGCAAAAACATCCTTAAGTTCATCAACATCATCTGTCAAATTCACCAAAAATCAACCATTGTTTGTGCTAGTTCAAACAGCTGTTACAAAACTGCTAAACCAAACATCTGTCAAAAGAGATGTTCAGGTGACTGATGCACCCCCTGCAAATCAATACAGAAGAGGTAAGGGCCAACCATCATACCAAAGGATCCCAAATGTTTATGAGGTTTACAAAAGCCTTCTAAACCAAGAGTGAACAGGTATCCTTTTGGTTATCAGCAGGTGATTAGTCAAGACCCCCAACAGTGGTTAGAGACAAACATTCCCAAAAATGTTCAAACCCCTGAGCTAACCACTGTCCTTCTACCTGAACTCATCCCAGACACTGTTGAGACTCCACCCAAAGCCTTATTGGCTTTGGAGACCCTGATGAACTAATCCTTTTACTTCATGTGCATGGAGCTTCTGCATGCTTAGATAGCTTTTGGTATGTAGATAGTGGAGGCTCCAGGCACATGACAGGATGTAGAGCCCTACTCAAAGATTTCAAAATCCATGGAGGGGGTGATATATCCTTTGGTAATAATAGTAAAGGGAAAGTTCTGGGGTCTGGTACAGTACAGTCCCGTAATGTAAAATTTGAAAATGTCAATCTAATAGACAATCTAAAATTCAACCTCCTGAGTGTCTCACAAATGAGTGATAAGGGCTATGGCTCATTCTTCACAAAGGATTGTTGTAGGATTGTTGGACTAGAAATGGTTGAAAAGATTAAAGCAATAATAAAAAATGGAAAAACCAAACTTGTTGCTCAAAGAAGTGGCAATGTTTATGTAGTTGATATGTCAAAAGAATGCCCAGAACTGATGCCTGTCTGTTCTCAGCTGCCTCAACCAAAGAGACAAAATTATGGCACAGGAGATTGGGGCATACAAATCTCAAGACAATCACTGCTATTTTAAAACAGGGGTTAGTAAGAGGTTTACCTCAAAAACTGTTCACCTGTTCTGAGCATTGTGTTTCCTACCTAAAAGGAAAACAACATAAAAGCTCATACAAATCAATTGAAGAGCCCAAAACAACCAAATGCTTGCAAATGCTTCATATGGATTTGTTTGGCCCAGTTAAAGTCATGAGTATCAAGAAAAAGAGATATTGTTTGGTTATTGTTGATGACTTTTCTAAGTTTACATGGACTTACTTTTTACACTCAAAAGATGAGACTGTAGGCATTCTGCAAGACTTTGTGAAACAGGTTGAAAGCAGTTTGACTTGCCAGTAAAAATCTTCAGAAGTGATAATGGCATAGATTTCAGAAACAAGGAGTCAGATGATTTTTGTGTGTCAAAAGGAATTGTGAGGCAATACAGCATTCCAAGAACACCAGAACAAAAGGGGGTTGTTGAAAGAAAGAACAGGACCTTGATTGAGGCTGCCAGAACCATGCTTGCTGATTCAGGTTTGCCATTAACTTTTTGGGCAGAGGCAGTAAACACTGCTTGCTATGTCCAAAACAGAGTTTTAATCAACCCCAGGCATCAAAAGACTGCCTATGAACTGCTGTATAAAATAAAGCCATTGATTTCATATTTCAAAGTTTTTGGCTGCCCATGCTTCATTTTAAACTTAAAAGATTCTATCTCAAAGTTTGCAGCCAAAATTGATTGTGGTTATCATCTGGGATACTCAACCATTGCTAAGGCCTACAAAGTATTTAACACAAGGACTAAGACAGTGGAAGAAACTTTGAATGTAAAGTTCAATGAACTTTCATCAATGAAAATCCTAGCAAATCCTTCAGATTTATTTGATCTTGATAAATTCACATTTGAAAGTGTTGCTGTCAGGTCTAACAATGCAGGTCCATCAGAAAATTCATCATCAGACTATAGATATGAAATCATCATTCCACAACAATAGTCTGCATCAAGTGGAAGAGCAACAGATGTTCAAAACAGCTGTCAAAGTTCAACCACTGCTACCTCAACAGTTGTTGACCAAAGTAGCCCATTAACCCCTGCTTCCACATCATCAAACACTATTGACAAAAGTCCTCAAACAGTGGATCAAAGTCAGAATGTGTCCACACCATTACCTCCTATTCCACCACCTTTTGAAGCCACTGCTGGATCATCAAAGTCACCAGCAGTGGTTAGCTCAGATGATTCACATCTGCAGTCTTCCCCACTTAATGCCATTGTTCCATACCAAGGAGATCTTATCTTCTTGAAATCTCATCCACCTGACCAAATCATTAGCAACATCAATGAAGGGGTGCTCACAAGAAGTCAATCCCAAAACATTTGTCTTTTTGCTGGTTTTCTATTTCTCCATCAGCTAGTCAAGTACCAAGAGGCACTAAAAGACAACAGTTGGGTAGAAGTCATGCAAGAGGAGCTCCAACAGTTTAGAAGACAACAAGTTTGTGAGCTTGTACCATTGCCAGAGGGTGTAAGTCATATTGGCACAAAATGGGTCTTCAAAAATAAAACTGATGAAAGGGGTATTGTTGTCAAGAATAAAGCTAGGCTTGTGCTTCGAGGGTTCAGACAGGAAGAGGGCATTGACTATGATGAAACATTTGCCCCTGTAGCAAGACTTGAAGCTATCAGATTATTCCTGGCCTTTGCTGTCAACCACAACATCAAGGTGTATCAAATGGATATCAAATGTGCATTCCTCTATGGTAAGATTCAAGAAGAGGTATATGTTTGTCAACCTCCAGGCTTTGAGGATCCATTTAATCCAAATCATGTCTACAAGCTAAATAAAGCTTTGTATGGCTTGAAACAAGCACCAAGGGCCTGTTATGAAACTCTTTCCACCTTTTTACTTTCCATTGGGTTCACAAGAGGTAAAATAGATAAAAAACTGTTTCTAAAATGGAGAGGAAAGGATTTGATGATTGTCCATATTTATGTGGATGACATCATTTTTGGAAGCACATGTAACAAAATGTGTGAAGAGTTTAGAAAACTCATGACAGCTGAGTTTGAAATGAGTGCAATGGGTGAACTCCCGTGCTTTCTTGGTCTCCAAGTAAGGCAACTGTAAAATGGCACTTTTATCCATCAAGGCAAATATGCCAAAGAACTTTTAAAGAAATTTGAAATGGATGATTGTAAGCCATGCAGTACACCCATTGCAACCAATAAAATAGTCATGTCAGATGAGAAGGATGATTTGGTTGATCAAACTTTATATAGTAGCATGATTGGGTCTTTATTGTACCTAACTGCATCTAGGCCAGACATCCTGTTTGCAACATGTGTTTGTGCAAGATCCCAATCAGCCCCTAGAAAGTCAAACCTTATTGCTGTAAAAAGGATATTCAGATACCTAAAAGGTGCTCCCACACTTGGTATCTAGTATCCAGCTGATGGTAAAATTGAGCTTTCAGGTTTCTCAGATAGTGACTTTGCTGGATGTGACAAGACAAGGAAGTCCACTTCAGGAGGGTGCCAATTCCTAGGCAGTTGTTTAGTGTCTTGGCAAAGCAAAAAAGCAAGCAGCTGTTTCCACATCCACTGCTGAGGCAGAGTATGTAGCTGCTGCAAGCTGTACAGCCCAACTGCTTTGGCTTCAAAATCAGTTGCTGGATTTTGCTATCACTGCCCTAAAGACACCTCTCATGTTGGATAGTCAGGCAGCAGAAAATATCATCAAAAATCCAGTCTCCCATTCAACCACCAAGCACATTGATATCAGACATCACTTTGTGAGGGATTGCTGTGAAAAAGGTTTGATTTCTCTGCACCATGTTCCAACTAAAGATCAGCTGGAACATTGATATTAGACACATCCACCTTTGAAAGCTTGATCTCTAGGATTGGCATGCTAAACATGGAATAACAGGAAAAATCCTGTTTTTCTATGTATAAATGTCTTCAGAAAATCAAAAATCCATCCTTAAAAATAGTTAAAAATGAATTTTTCATTAAATCCTTAAAAGTCTGCCGTAACCACTATCTTGTTCAAACATCTGTCCTGCTTAAAAATCTGTCCACTGCTGAAAGTCAACCCCTGTTCTCTCATTTTCTTGATAAGCACTGTTGTTCAAAATCAGTGTTTTTATCCGTTGATATGCTATCCATTGATAGTAAAAATCACCCACAGTCTTCATTATTACTGTTACAACCATGGATCTTGTTCCATCAGTGGTTTTCATAAAAACACTTGTCCTTCATTTCATCAAGGGTTGGCACATGGACAGTACATAGCGGTCAGATCCTTTGTAACCGCTGCCACGTCTGCATTCACTTTTTCACTATAAAACCCTGAGCAAAATCCCCAAACAGGGTTTTACTGTCGAATCGAATTCACAAAAATTCCTTTCTCAAAGCAGTTTCCATCTCCTTCTCTCAAAACCATTCATCGATTTCCTTCATCAAAATGAAAAAAATCAAAGTCATCTGCGAAATCCACTTCAAAATCATCTTCTAAAAAGGCCACTCAAATGGCTACCACACCAATCGAAATTCCATACAAGGCTCCTCACAACTATCTGGGTCTCCTTACGAAACCCGGTACCATCGATACCTACGATTCCATCATTGACATTATGTTGTCTTCAAAGTACAAAACTTTGTTGACAGCAGATGCTCCAATTTTCCTGAAAACCCAGAGAGAATTTTGGAAAAATGCTACACTTGAAAAACAAGGTGATGACATCATAGCCATAAATTCCTCTCTGATGGGTAAAACAGTCAAAATCACACCACAATCCATTTCAGAGGTATTCGAACTAGATGATCAGCAAGGTAAAACCATTTTCCCTAAAAACGAATATCAAACTGATTTTCTTGAAAGAGGGTATGCAGAACAAATGAAGAGGGATACCTTACAAAAAGGTAATTTCCCTCCTGCAACAAGATTTTTATTCCATACCCTGTTAATGTGTGTTTCAAACAAAACAACTGCTTTTAATGAGATACCATTAAAGATTCAATACCTGGGATATGCCATTTTACAAAATGAAAATTTTCACTATTCCCAGGAAATCTTTGATGACTTGGTCAAGAACGTTTCTACAAAATCATTCTTATTATTTCCAAGGTTCGTAAGTTATTACTTTCAAAAGAAATTTGGAAAGGATGATGCACATGTGCTCACCCAAGGTGATTCTTTTAAAATAAACAGCGTAACTGCTGAAACTTTTACAAGATTATCAACACCTTGCAAAACACAAGCAGAGGTGCCTGAGCAGAATTTAGCAGCTACCACTGCTCCTCAAGTATCTGCTGCTGAGCCCACTGCTCCAGGTGATCACAACAGCAAAACAACTGCTGTGAAACCCACACCTAAAATAACCAAAAAGCCAAGACAAAATAAAACTCAAAAACTCCCCAAACCTATAAAAAGGGCAACTCTGGAAGATGAGATCCTAGAGCAACTGCCAGTGACAACACAAAAGTCACAAGAAACCACTGCTGCTACTTCCTCACAGCAGTTGGAAGAAAGATCTCAACCCATGCCTAAAACTCCTCCTGCTTCTTCTTAAAAAGAACAGGTTGTACATATAGGGACACCACAATATGATGCTTTGGAATCACTTGCTTCCATCATCCACGGCCCAATGCCCGGGGCCAATTCTCTTTCTACAACCAACCTCACCTCCACAATTCCCCCACAAACAAAAATATTGTTGGATGCTCTTGATTTGAACCAGGCACAAACCAGTCCTTCTCAATCACCTGTCAATGAGAACATACCTCAACAAGTGACTGGGTCTGATGTATCAATCATTGCTAACCCACCAACAACACCTGAGGAGGTTACACCCCTTGAGTTACAAGTAACTCTTGGTGGTAGTCCAAGTGAAGCAGCCACTACAAGTGCTGAACCCACTGGTTTGCATTTGGACAGTGGTTACATCAATAAGACTTCCTTGGAGGCAATTTCTTCTCTGGGAACACCTGTGTATCCAGTTTTCACTGGTTAACTAAACAGTGTTTCTCTTTTTGAAGGAAGAAGTCTCCAGTTCCAAGACAAAGGGGCATCTGTGGATGATTTCTAGAGTACACTCCCTGAATCAACCACTGTTACAACCACTATAAGTGGGAAATCAGATGATCCCATTCAGTTGGGTGATGGTTTAATGTACCGAGAATTGACAGATAGAATTGACAAACTGGATACATTTGTTGCAGAAATCAAAGACATGCTGCAACAGGTGTTGAAAGTTCAAAAGGTACCACCAACTGCTGCACCAACTCCAACAGGTGCTCCATCATCTGCTCCTTCAGCAAATGAGCTATGGAGTTTGTTTCAACCACTGCTCCAACAACAAAGAGAATTAGCTGATCAACAGCATGAGATGCAAATCCAAAAGTTCAGAAATCTCATGAAGTCAAGGTTTAAAGATACCCAAGCTGATTTCAATGCTATAAAGGCCCATATATTAAACACCACTGACACTGCTCCTCCCACTGTTATCTTTGTGGACAAACCACCACCAGATAATGCCAAAACGGGGGAGAAAATCAAGTAGTGGAAGAACAAGGGATATGAAGATGGCCTTTACATTGAGCCACAAAAAGACAGTATGCTCAAAGACATCCCTTTGCCATATGGGTCCAAAAAGATTGATGTTACCACTAATGCCATTGCTGATGCAATAGCAGAGGTGAAAAGGGATAGAAAGGCTAAGGATAAAGCCAGGTGGGAACAGGAGAAAAGAGCATTTATGGAGCTGAATGAGCAGGGTATTTCTGAGTCAAAGGATGTTAAAAATCCTGAGCCAAAAAGAAAGAATCCCACTAGAAAAGTGAGGGAACCCAAAGGACCCACCATCCAGACCCACAAAGCAAACTCCTAAACCTACCAAAAATCTCACACATCAATCTTCTACCCAAACAGCCGTTGTAACACCTGCTGTATCAACAACTATTGGTACTTCAGTGGTTTCAGCAGTTGTTAAACCAAAAACCACCACTTCAACCACAACAACTGCTCCCACTACAACCACTGCCCCACCAAAACAACTATCACCACCATCACCTCCTGTCAAAAAGCAGAAGACAGCTGATGACACATCATCAGTTGTAATGGCAACAGTGGTTGAAACACCAGTTGTTTCAACAACTGTTAGTCAGCAACCTCCCACTTCAATCACTTCCACTACAATAACCACCTCTCAAATCACCACCACTGATCCATCCAAAATATCACCAGCCTCTCCTCAACCAAAAGAGAGAAGGTTAATTCTGAAAGATGATGATACTTCACCACCACCAACATCTTCACAACCTCTATCACTTGTTACTATACCAAACCCTATTCCTCTCTCATCAGCTCTGGTTCAAAAGCCAATCACCGATATTACTCCTGTAGGTGTCCAATATCCTCTAGAGCTTGCAGCAGTCAGAGAAGAGATCAAATCCTTCTACTTTGAGGATGACCCTGCTAAAAGGAGTTTGCCATCAGTTGGAGGATATCCTAGCCTAACAATATTGAATAATATTTGAAAATCAAGGCTCTACAAGCAGAGGATATCTCTAAAAGGAGTTCACAAGGGAAATCTGACAAAGAAATTCAAAGGCATTATCAATTCCTGCTCACACAAGTCAGATCCTTGGAACAATTTGCAAAGAATGTTTGTCAGCAAATATCAGAAAGAGCAGATGAATCCCTGAGAAAAGACTACATTGATAACATTATGTCTTACAAGAAATACAAGGGAGAAAAATACATGTATAAAGAATGGACATTTCCTGAGCTTGAAAGTGAAGCAGCCAGGATTCAAGAAATGATTAAGAACAAGGTCAAACACACTCCTCCTGATTAGGCAAAGTACAAGAAAAATGTACCTGATAAGGCATTGGAGCTGAGGAGAATGGAAGAGGAATTAATAACAGCTGAGTTAAGTGATGAGGTGGAAAGAAGACAAGGTCAGGGTCACTTACAAAAAGTTGGAGGATCTAAGGAAGAAAAATCCAA